>NC_083097.1:106872010-107172010 GCF_949774975.1 Lagenorhynchus albirostris | reverse complement strand
AGAATCCTAAAGATGCTACCAGAAAACTACTAGAGCTAATCAATGAATTTGGTAAAGTACCAGGATACAAAATTAATGCACAGAAATCTCTTTGCATTCCTATACACTAATGATGAAAAATCTGAAAGTGAAATTAAGAAAACACTCCCATTTACCACTGCAACAAAAAGAATAAAATATCTAGGAATAAACCTACCTAAGGAGACACAAAAGCTGCATGCAGAAAATTATAAGACACTGATGAAAGAAATTAAAGATGATACAAATATATGGAGAGATAGACAATGTTCTTGGATTGGAAGAATCAACATTGTGAAAATGACTATACTACCCAAAGCAATCTACAGATTCAATGCAATCCCTATCAAACTACCACTGGCATTTTTCACAGAACTAGAACAAAAAATTTCACAGTTTGAATGGAAACACAAAAGACCCTGAATAGCCAAAGCAATCTTGAGAACGAAAAATGGAGCAGGAGGAATCAGGCTCTCTGACTTCAGACTATACTACAAAGTTACAGTAATCAAGATAGTGTGGTACTGGCACAAAAACAGAAATATAGATCAATGGAACAGGATATAAAGCCCAGAGATAAACCCATGCATATATGGCACCTTATCTTTGATAAAGGAGGCAGGAATGTACACTGGAGAAAGGACAGCCTCTTCAATAGGTGGTGCTGGGAAAACTGGACAGGTACATGTAAAAGTATGAGATTAGAACACTTCCTAACACCATATACAAAAATAAGCTCAAAATGGATTAAAGACCTAAATGGAAGGCCAGAAACTATCAAACTCCTAGAGGAAAACATAGGCAGAACATTCTATGACATAAATCACAGCAAGATCCTTTTTGACCCACCTCTTAGAGCAATGGAAATAAAACCAAAAATAAACAAATGGGACCTAATGAAACTTCAAAGCTTTTGCACAGCAAAGGAAACCATAAACAAGACGAAAAGACAACCCTCAGAATGGGAGAAAATATTTGCAAATGAAGCAACTGACAAAGGATTAAACTCCAAAATTTAGAAGCAGCTCATGCAGCTCAATAACAAAAAAACAAACAACCCAATCCAAAAATGGGCAGAAGACCTAAATAGACATTTCTCCAAAGAAGATATACAGACTGCCAACAAACACATGAAAGAATGCTCAACATCATTAATCATTAGAGAAATGCAAATCAAAACTACAATGAGATATCATCTCACACCAGTCAGAATGGCCATCATCAAAAAATCTAGAAACAATAAATGCTGGAGAGGGTGTGGAGAAAAGGGAACACTCTTGCACTGCTGGTGGGAATGTGAATTGGTTCAGCCACTATGGAGAACAGTATGGAGGTTCCTTAAAAAACTACAAATAGAACTACCATATGACCCAGCAATCCCACTACTGGGCATATACCCTGAGAAAACCAAAATTCAAAAAGAGTCATGTACCAAAATGTTCATTGCAGCTCTATTTACAATAGCCCGGAGATGGAAACAACCTAAGTGCCTGTCATCGGATGAATGGATAAAGAAGATGTGGCACATATATACAATGGAATATTACACAGCCATAAAAAGAAACGAAATTGAGCTATTTGTAATGAGGTGGATAGACCTAGAGTCTGTCATACAGAGTGAAGTAAGTCAGAAAGAAAAAGACAAATACCGTATGCTAACACATATATATGGAATTTAAGAAAAAAATGTCATGAAGAACCTAGGGGTAAAGCAGGAATAAAGACGCAGACCTCTTAGAGAACGGACTTGAGGTTATGGGGAGGGGGAAGGGTGAGCTGTGACAGGGCGAGAGAGAGTCATGGGCATATACACACTAACAAACGTAGTAAGGTAGATAGCTAGTGGGAAGCAGCCGCATGGCACAGGGATATTGGCTCGGTGCTTTGTGACAGCCTGGAGGGGTGGGATGGGGAGGGTGGGAGGGAGGGAGACGCAACAGGGAAGACATATGGGAACATATGTTTATGTATGACTGATTCACTTTGTTATAAAGCAGAAACTAACACACCATTGTAAAGCAATTATACCCCAATAAAGATGTTAAAAAAAAAAATCTTCCAAGAAAAAAAAAATATAGAAACAATAAATGTTGGAGAGGGTGTGGAGAAAAGGGAACCCTCCTGCACTGTTGGTGGGAATGTAAATTGATACAGCCACTATGGAAAACAGCATGGAGGTTCCTTAAAAAACTACAAATAGAACTACCATATGACCCAGCAATCCCACTACTGGGCATATACCCTGAGAAAACCATAATTCAAAGAGACACATGTACCCCAATGTTCACTGCAACACTATTTACAATAGCCAGGAGATGGAAGCAACCTAAGTGTCCATCATCGGATGAATGGATAAAGAAGATGTGGCATATATATACAATGGAATATTACTCAGCCATAAAAAGAAATGAAATTGAGTTATTTGTAGTGAGGTGGATGGACCTAGAGTCTGTCATACAGAGTGAAGTAAGTCAGAAAGAGAAAGACAAATATCGTGTGCTAACACATATATATGGAATGTAAGAAAAAAAATGTCATGAAGAACCTAGGGGTAAGATGGGAATAAAGACACAGACCTACTAGAGCATGGACTTGAGGATATGGGGAGGGGGAAGAGTAAGCTGTGACAAAGTGAGAGAGTGGCAGGGACATATATACACTACCAAACGTAAAATAGATAGCTAGTGGGAAGCAGCCGCATAGCACAGGGAGATCATCTCGGTGTTTTGTGACCACCTAGAGGGGTGGGATAGGGAAGGTGGGAGGGAGGGAGACACAAGAGTGAAGAGATACGGGAACATATGTATAGCTGATTCACTTTGTTATAAAGCAGAAACTAACACACCATTGTAAAGCAATTATACTCCAATAAAGATGTTAAAAAAAAAAAAAGAAGCCTGCCACAGAGAACTCCCTACTTATCTCGAGGAAGTAATCACTAATGTATTATGCCCATCACCTGCAACTGATTGCTGTTAAACACGATAACATTTGCACTGCAGTACTGCCTCTAATGAAGTTCCTGTCTGCTCATCTTTCAAGTATGATGCAGACCTACCATTTTGCTTTGGAGTCCCCTAGTAGATTTTTCCTAAAGTGAATATTTATCTCCCAAATTTATTTCAGTTTCTGCTTCATCTTTCTGCACAAGGATACCTAGGCTATAAGCATAATTTAAACCCATCTATATGCCTTTCCCCTCAACTAGGGAAGCAACCATGGAACTATGGAAGACACTACTGAAAAGAGAAGTATTTGCAATTTCTCGAAATCCTAATTTTTTAAATAAAATATATTTTAGAAATCCTTAGTATAATGATAAAAGGTTACTTTTTTCATTCCTTGGAAAGCTGCTGAAAAATAAGAATAAAAATATGAAACATATTGTAGTGAGAGAAAACATTTTATATTTTAGAATTCATCTAATTGGGAATTACCTCATTTCCTCATCTTCAAGCCTCCTTCTTACAAAGCTATTTACTAGTGCATTAATATATTTTATATTTGGTACATAGGGTTACATCAGGCCATTTGGTGACTTTTTCAAAAAATGTGAATGGTAATTAGAATGTTTTTTACCATGGTGGGGAAAAAAGAAGAAGCAAGAGGAACAAAAGTTGTGCTATGCCAGTAAATCTTGGAAAGATTTCCTGTGATGACCCCTCAGGATTGCCCATGTCAATTTCTTACTTTCCAGTATTTTGGTTAACCTCACTGACATTGCTTCTTGGTGGTTCAAAATGCACTGCCTCCTTTTCCAAGGGAAAGAAGATAATAATTGCTAACAAAAAGACTTCCAGTCTCCAGCTGCAAAAATTTCTCACTCAGAAATGTATCAACCTTTCAAAACTATTCATTTTACCAAGTCATTATCAAGGCATTTTCCCCCAAGATAGCTGAGGTCAGTGAATGAATGGTGTGTACTGTACATTCTGATTCTTCACAGACCAGGTTAGGAAGTGACAAATATGCTCTAGTCCTCAAATCCAGGTCATTCAAGATTCCTGATATATCAAAAAAAGCTCCTGCTCTTTTATCCAAATGGGAAAGCTATATGGTATATAAAAGAAATGGTGTTTTGAAACATTTTAATAAATTATTTAACAAAAGGTAAATTAGCATTTTAATGTCTATTAAAAGAGATTAAAAAAAGAGAAAGAGGGCTTCCCTGGTGGCGCAGTGGTTGCCAGTCCGCCTGCCGATGCAGGGGACACGGGTTCGTGCCCCGGTCCGGGAAGATCCCATATGCTGTGGAGCGGCTGGGCCCGTGAGCCATGGCCGCTAAGCCTGCGAGTCCGGAGCCTGTGCTCCGCAACGGGAGAGGCCACAACAGTGAGAGGCCGGTGTACCACAAAAAAAAAAAATAATAAAGAAAATAAAAGAGAAAGATAATTCTTAGGAATAGTAATAACAACAAAAAAATCCAGGTTCTTTAGCTGACAGGGCAAAAGTTAAAAACTCAGCATCTGTTATCTGCCTAGCAATGAATGGAAAAGACCCAAGGACCTGACCGTAGGCAACAATATTTCCCTAGGTCACCCTTTCTGTTGATTACTACCCTGTCTTGTAAAAACACGTAATTAAAGCAGCCGCATAGCACAGGGAGATCAGCTCGGTGCTTTGTGATCACCTAGAGAGGTGGGATAGGGAGGGTGGGAGGGAGGGAGACACAAGAGGGAAGAGATATGGGGACATATGTATATGTATAACTGATTCACTTTGTTACAAAGCAGAAACTAACACACCATTGTAAAGGAATTATACTCCAATAAAGATGTTAAATAAAACAAAACAAAAACACGTAATTACAGAGTTAGATGAAAAGCATATAGTTCGGCTTGTGCAAAGGGCATTATTGAACATTATTGAAAGTAATGTACGTTTTTCTTTTGCATATTCTTTTACATACCATTCTTCTATTCTCTGGAAGCATATTTTTCCCTTTGAGGGGGAGGGAAGAATTGTTAGAGCACGGATGCAAAGAAAGGAAAAAGTAGATAATCAGCTTCTGAGTCTACAGAAAAGCAAGTCTTGAAATTTCAGCTTTGTAGAGGAAGACAAGATTTTCCAAATTCTTTTAAGCTGGTTGACATAGCATGAGCCAGATCTGGAGGGCTTAACAATCGAGTTTTGCAATAAGCCAGAAATAGAAGGAAATTGGGATGCAGTGCTACCTCTGAAGGGGAAGGTGGGCGGAGAGGGAAACCAGAAGAACTGAGCATTAGAGATTACTGAAGACAGAAAAGCCTAAATATAGTTAATGGGCAACTCTGTTTCTCACTCTCCTTTCCCTTCCCCATACATTGTGGTGGAAGGTCACGAGGAAGATTATATTAGTTAGAGAGCACTCCAAAGCTACAAATTCTCTGCATATCCAAGTTGCAGTATATACACATTCGCTGTGACTCCACTGCAAAAACTATTGGGAGAGGAGATCAATTGTTTGACTCCCTAAGAACTCACAAATACACCCTAACTCACTGAGCTTCAATAAATCTCTGAGTGTCAGGATAGAATAAAAGTCTGTGTCTCCATATTCTAGAGGAATCAATCCAGCTTCAGACTCTTTTTGTCATTCTGTTTTGAGGACTTTTGACACTGGGGCTGAGTTCCACTCAAGCCCAACATTAATTTTTATATGAAAGCACAGAGATTTTCGGGAGCCCTGTGCCTGAAACCATTCTGCACAGCCTTGCTGCAAGCCCACCCCAAAATCATACTAAGGTTCCATTCATCCATCTCTGCTGGTTACTGAGGCGTAGGCTTTCTTTTACACCACTTTACGGTACTCAGCATTGCGGTTCTATCCCCTACTCATGAGTTTCTTGCCTGCTTTGTTGCTTATTACTCACTGGGGAAGTCACATGGGACCGAAGCAACCAACTTTCGAATAACTAGGACCCAGGTCGGGAATCTGGTGATCAGAGATCAGGAACCAAACAGTTTGCCTTGGGACTCTGGGGTGAGGAAGTGAGGATCTAGCCTTGGGGACCAGAAGGACCAAATGCCCCCACTGTTGTTTAGGGGACTGGGTCCTGGCCAGTCCCACTTTAGTTTATATCGTCATTGGCAAGCGCTTAAAACACCATTTTGGAGAATTTAGGAATGAGTAGCTGAATTCAACCAAATAACCAGATTTTTGAAGAGGTGACCAACAGGTTACCAAATACTTTTAAATACTCCTCTGCCATCCAGTTAGGAGTTGTCGTCACACTGTGGACAGCAGCTGAAGTTGAGGTCAATCCTAACCTTGGTTTTCTAACACTCATTCCATCAAGCTGATTATCTTTCTTTCTTAGACCTTGCTTATTTAAAGCCTTACATTTTGGTACATATCCACTGCATTGTTTTTAAGAAAATGAGATTTTGTTAATGAGTGGTGGGACAGGGTTACCTTGTTTGGCACGGTTGCTCATTGCACTTGCGAATCTGTGGCTCTGGCTTGGTTAAGTATTTGCATTTCTTATTGTCCACAATGCTGATATTTTTGTTCATGATTTTCGTGCAAGACACTGTTGTCTTCCTTTCTCCTGAAAAGAGCAAAGAAACATAAAAAGAAATGTTATTTTAGGCCTCTATGCAATGGACTTATTGCATAGTCTTATATGCATGTTTATTCGAGGTATTCCTAGACTTGTAATTTTCATATTTTAAACAAATTTTAGGTTAGATCAATGAGGATGATATTTTTTTTTTGAGGATGATATTTTTATAATTTATATAACAAAATATAACTCTAGGCTTAAGGAAGATAATTTTTTTTCTTGTTAGCAATTAAATGGCAAGTTTTATAATACAAAGGGATTATGGTGCATAAGTTGATAAGACGTTATTTAAAGATTTTTATAAAGGACTGTGTCATCTTTTAGCATTCAGTGGTGGAAAGCAGTATTTGTATGAAACCTTTGTGCACATAAATATGCATATAAACGTGTGCACATTTTACCATCTGGCTGTATACCATCAGGGGGTAAGTTATGGGAAGCAAGCTTCTCTTGAATATAACTCAGACTTATATTGTTGTCACTTCTGGTAAAGACCCCAAGAATTCAAGAAATCCTCATTCCCTAATGATTATCCTGTTCTCTAAGAAAAGCCATGGGAGTTTTCCCATTTTCCACCAGCTTTCAGAAAACTGGCTTTTCCCCTTTCTCTGTATGCTGTATTCATTTTGCTTAGAGCCCTATAAGCACACTTGCTTGACAACACTTATTATTTCATCTTACACTGAAAAAGCCTACTACATATGTGCTGATTCTGTTTCTCTAAAAAAGTTTAAATATCTATATAGGATTTAATAATTTAATTTAACTTGTTTGACATTATAAAATAATTAAATCAGCCAATAATTTTAAAGCCAGACAGGTCATGAAGGATTAAGAAAAAAAAAATCACAAGTTTTTTGGGTCACTATTGAAGGGCCCATTAGTTAGGAGCTTATGACTACCATGCAATGATAATTAGGAAGCTCAGAGCATTCATACTGGTCATGCCAAACAGGACAGCCTGGGCTTGTGGCAGAGAGGTCACTCCGTTCTTTAATTAACAGAGAAGGAGGCTGGCATCAAGAAAGGATGTAGAGAGAGAGAGAGAGAGCTACTTTGAATAACTTTTGAGTATCTTTCACTTTGACTTGAGGGGGATTGGGAGAGACAGGGGTAACCAAGTGGAAGGCAAAAGAATAGAAACAGGTTCAGGATCTTTCCTTGATTACCCTCTCAACAACACTGAGCATAGTCCCATGACAACTTGTAGTATAAAAACATGACTATATCTACATACATATGTGGATTAACTAATAATTATATCTGTGGTCACTGCATGTCATGTTATTGAAAACATTTAGATCTTTGGTTCCATCTTCTAGCATAGGCAGCACAATGTTGGCTAAATTATTTTCTATCTGGAGAATCCCAGAGTTCTGGAGCAATGCAATTTTTTCTATGGGAGCTCAAGACAGACAAGAGTGCCAAGCAGGTAAAAGGTCTTTTCCTTCGAGAGGGAAAAGGCATGCCTTCAACCAGGACTCTGTGGCACTCAGTGAAGGGTGCACCAATGGGCCAACAATGGGGAGGGCCTTGAGATGGACATCCAACCATAGATAAGTAAAAGGTACCCCCCAGGTGCTCCTTTCTCCACCGAGAAGTTGCCTTGGAACGAGGCTGCATGACTTGGCAAATGGAGCATGGGCTGGATTGCGGTCTCTGGGGCAAGGACTTTATGTGGAGTGCCAGCTGCCTAACTAATGCAACAGCCACGTCTCAGAGGTCCACTAGCCTGACCTGTGCAGCTCATGCAGTCAGGTAAGCTTATGCTAATGTGTAGAGGAAAGGCAACCTTATAAGCCCCAGGCAAATGTTTAAGGGCTGTCCAGGCTATTCCTTGGTAGGTCAAGAAGGGTGGGGTGAGGCATTAGACTTAATCATAATAGTGTTCAATACCCACCAACTTCAAAATAATTTTCAAATAAGCTGCTAGATAAGCAGAAATGACTTATGATGTTAATTTTTCTTCACAGAAGAAACTGGCTTTACTAGGTAGGAGTTACCTAAATGTGAAAATTTGGGACGTTTTTGGTCAACTTCCACCTAGTTTCCTATGCCTCAGGTGCTCCTATATGACCTTTATGAAATAGGTGTAACACAAATTTTGTATAATGCTAGCATATGTAAGTATTATTTCTACACGACAATGATGCCTACCTAAAAGTAGGATTAAAATAAATGTTGCTTTTATGAAATATAAATATTAGTTTTAAAATCTAATTTAAAACCTCATAGTTATAAGACACTCTTTTACAGAATAGATGTAGTTGTCTAAACTAATTTAAATTTAATGCTTTTTGCCAACTACAGCACAAAAAGATGACAAACAGACAATACCCAGAGAGCCTTTGCTGAACTTCAGTGTAGCCACAGAATGAGTAACTCAGAGCTAATTACACTGCATTTTTTCCTTTACTCAGAAAATATCTAACCTTAGTTATGTTGGCCCAGAGGTAACATATTGAGCTTTTGAAAAAAATCTTTTAAGTATTGATGTATCAAAAGAGATACAGGTACTGGTGCCATTACAGGGAGCACCTTACTGGTGCTCTAAAAAAGTATGAAGGCATGTGAGCACGAATTGGAACATTTCCATCTACATTGTAGCAAAGACCCTCACATCATAAGTTTTTTGGCAGCTAGAAGAGGGATTAGCCCTACTTTTTAAAAATTTCATTGAACAAAGACAAGAGAATCAAGAAAAGAAATCTAATGCTCAGTTACAGGCACATTATGCCTATGAAAATACAACTAGGATCTTAAAGCCATACAGAAATGTTATTGTTTGATTTTTTTCTTTTATATAGTTTTATGTCCCAGCCAACAGAGGAAATTTCCATTATAGCATCTAACAGCAGTATTTACAATGCATCCAGTACTGTAGAACCGAGGGATGAACAGAAAGTGATGAAGTAACTGGCCTTCTGCCTGAACCTTGAGTAGCTGCAAGCTGTTGACAGTGTATTATTTGCTTTATGGGAATTAATTTCATCTCTGGGTCATTCCCACTAAATCAGTATTGGGGAAATCTGTTTTGAACATAATTACAAATAAAATACAATAACCATTATATATTCATCTAATTACCAAATTTGGGCAAAATCTGAAAAGGAGGGGTAATTTTTATTTACTGATTCTTTCTTTGTTCTCTGAAGACACTGAACAGAGTACACATTATGTTGTGTTCCTTCTTTTCCAATCTTAGTGATAAATTGATTTTTTTTCTATGCTCTGTATTTAACTCATGAAATGGAAATTTTTAATAAAACTATAGTCTACTCAGGTAGATCACATTTCTAAAACCTGCATCATACATGTAGAAACAATCTGGGGAGTGGGTACAGTGTTTTAATATGCATAACTGAAATTCTCTGTATGTTATGGGACATTTCAAACTTTTAAAAAAATTTTTACTTTTTAGTTTTGAAATAATTGTATACTCACATCTACTTGTGAGAAATAATAAAGAGAATCTGAATACCCTTTTCCAGTTCCCCACAGTGGTAATGACTTGCAAAACTAGAGTACAGTATCACAACCAGCAGACTGACATAGATATTGTCAAGATGTACAATATTTCCATCACCACAAAAATCCCTCCAGTTACCCTTTTAGAGCCACACCCACTTCCCCTACCATCCACCACTCAATGAGTCCCGGCAGCTACTAACCTGTTCTCCGTTCCTATAATATTTTCAAGAATGTTTTGAAAACTGTTATATACAGTGTATAACTTTTGGGGACTGACTTTTTTACTCTGCATGATCCCCTTGGAGGTACATCTTCATTGTTGTATCAATCATTTGTTTCTTTCTACTGCCAACTAGTAAATCCTGCTGTGGATGGACCACAATTTGTACAACAATTCATCCAAATGTTTTACTAAAACTGGGGAAGTCTATAAGAAAGAGACTATATATAGTCATCTGTCTTTACATTCTTCTTTAAAAATTTTTACTTAATTATTTTCTATTGAACTAACAATGACTAGCAAGCAATTGAACCAAAAGTAAAAATACTTTAATGATGAAGAAGGTCTTTTTTCTGAGCACTTCTTAGAGTTACATAATGTCATGTCCTTTAATGTCATGTCATGTCCTTTAATTTTTAGCCATTCTTTTTACATTTCTATAAAACATTTTTTCCTTCAAGGTTTGGGCTTAATATTAAAATGACAATTTCATTTTTTATTTTAATAAAAAATTGTATTTTGTATTGTTCATAACACTCAATAAACAATCCAATGTGATCTTGTCATTTCCATACACACAAATATTTTAATGTAATCCCCTAACCTTCAAGTTAAATTTAACTTGAGTGCTAGCATAACACTTAAGTACCTTCACGAATTACCTTCTTTCTACTTTTTTGGTCAAATAATTTCCCACAGCTTGATCCTCATATTTTTCACTCTAGTAATAAACATTCTCACTAACCCCAGGGCCTTTGCAACTATGCATATCCCTGGAAGGCTTTTTACAATTCCCCATATCACTCTGTATGGTGTTTTCTTATTATCTAACCCCTACTAGGTGGATAGTAAATTTTCTAAAAACAGAAAGTACTCATCTTTGAATCATCCAGCAAAAGTGCAAGTACAGTCAGTATTGGTAAAGGAATCAACAAATGAAATATAAACATGTAATTCAAGCTCAAAGTACTTCCTGTACTAAGAGGTACATCTCAACACTGTGTTTCCTAAGATGGTAAAAAATCATGTGCAAACTAAATGAATAATTATGGGAAATAATTATATATGGCAAATCTAATACATGGATTATTATTTAGGTGTTAAATTCAAGTTTATAAAGAGTTTACATTAATATAAACATTCCTATTAATTTAAGTAAAGAAAGCATCAATAGGATACAAAATGGCACTAAATATTACTAAAACAAAATAATGCAGAGAAGAGCAAAAATATATTTTGGTGCGTTTTCTTTGGCTAATAACATTTACTTTGGTACATGCAAAGTGCCTGTGAAAGGGAAAAACAGGAAAAAACCCAGCACCCTTCATAAGATACAGGTATTGGTATACTGAAATACTTCCTCAATTTGGACCCCCAAACTTGGATGCCTCCTGAGAACCTGGTCATGGACAAGGAAAGCCATGTCTAGAAGATATCACAATACAAGGTTTACAGCATGAGAGTCATAAGCTAGCAGGATTTGGACTAATGTGAAGAATGTGGAATGCTGACTTATTTTTTTTCCCCTTCAAATTGTATCTATTCAGATTTCTTAAAAGCATGTTTAACTCTTCATTTATTTCAAAACACGTTATTAAATTTGGGGGCCTTCATTCAAGGTTTTATTTCATTAATTCATCTACTAGATAAAAGTCCTAGAGTAATGCAGTTACTGTATATAGTATGTGGAATGCTAACTCCACAAAAAACCATCAGATATTATGGAATGATAGATCCCTGATGTCTCTGAAGACAAAGATCATTTCAAACAGTCTTTTATGTCAAAAAAATCCTTTATCCACTGACCCCTACTTCTAAGGTGCCAAAATAAATTTAAAACATCCCTTCAAAGATTTTTAGATATTTTAGAACACCAATGCAAAATAAACATTTATTTCACAAATATGTTTTACGATGTTTGAAAATAAAAGGACTAATATCAATGGCCAATGCTAAAGTACAAAATGATATATCCATTCAAATTTTTCTGGAACTATGATTTGAATTTGACAAGATCGTGATGAAAAGTGTACAAGTTAAACTGCTGGAAAAATTTACTTGAGATCACCAGCATTACTAGGTATTTTAAATTAATATTTCTTCTAAAAGAAGAAGTTTTTATATCTTAGGCTTTTGTTATCTTGTAACAACTGGTATTAATAAATTAATAGAAATGCATAATCAGTTAACTCTTATTTGGGTAATTTTAAAACTTAGTTTGAGATACTGATGTAAAAGATATTGATAAAAATTTAGCTACTGGACATTAGGTATTTTTTTAAAATTTCTTTTTCCCACTTATTTCCGGAATGTGATGCCTTAAAATTGTATTCAAAAAAATAACATGTCGAACACTGAAATTTTATACTGCCCTGTGATACTTTATTTGCTCTTTCTTGCTTAATATTTCTGTGAAGTAGAATAGTTCTATTATTCCTCTTTGCTGCTGAAGATAAATTTTACATGAGTCTGTTTCCAATGTTCTGTGCTTTGAACTTACTCTCATCTAATTCATGAATATGCTGAAAGATTACAAAGCTCTTTCTGGCTATAAAATCGACGAAACGGAGTCAGAAATAATGCGATTCTTGAAACCTTGTCCATCCACTTTATTTATGAACTGCAAAGGAAAATAATATCCAAATGCCCAGAAATACTTTGGCATTGAAATGAATATACGTCCTATTAACATAGTCAGAGATAATTGAAAACTGTTGACTAAACACAATGGAACAGATTTGAGAGAGAAGGTTTATTCAAGTGCAAATCATATAGAGATTGCTTATAATTAGGACTATTTTATAAAATAAGTCATTTGAAATAAAAGTAAGGACATATCTAAATTCTTATTTAACATATTAAATAAAACATCTCTTTGAATCCAAAGAAAACCTATGTAGGGTTCCTTTTTATCCACGGCCTCTCCAGCATTTATTGTTTGTAGATGGGAGTGTAAACGGGGACAGCCCCTATAGAAAACAGTATGGAAGTTCCATAAAAAACTAAAAATAGAACTACCATATGACCCAGCAATCCCTCCACTGGGCATATACCCAGGGAAAACCATAATTCAAAAAGACACATGCACCCCAATGTTCACTGCAGCTCTATTTACAATAGTCAGGACATGGAAGCAACTTAAATGTCCATCAACAGAGGAATAGATAAAGAAGATGTGGTACAAATATGCAGTGGAATATTAGCCATAAAAAGAAACAAAACTGGGTCATTTGTAGAGACGTGGATGGACCTAGAGACTGTCATACAGAGTGAAGTCAGAAAAACAAATATCGTCTATTAACGCATATGTGTGGAATCCAGAAAAATGGTATAGATGATCTTATTTGCAAAGTATAAATGAGACACAGACGTAGAGAACGTATGGATACAGAGGGGAAAGGGGGGGTGGGAGGAACTGGGAGATTGGGACTGACACATATACACTATTGATACTATGTATAAAATAGATAACTAATGAGAACATACTGTATAGCACAGGGAACCCTACTTAATGTACGGTGGGGACCTAAATGGGAAGGAAATCCCAAAAAGAGGGGATATAGGTATACGTACAGCTGAGTCAGTTTGCTGTACAGTAGAAACTAACAACATTGTAAAGCAACTATATTCCAATAAAAATTAATTAAAAAAAAAAACAAATAAAACCTATGTAATCTCTAAGGGACATGCTATACATACTTTGTGGAAAGAAATGACACCAAACCCCTGAACTGCTCTTGAAGGAAGTATATAACATGGAGGAAAGAAGACTTGAACTCTGGAGTCCTGGATTCTAATCTTGGCTCCTCCCACATTGGGCCTGTGACCTTGGGAAGTCTCAATCTCTAATGCACTTCACTTTTCTCATGTTAATAATTATGAAGTTATGCTCAAGAATATCTAAAAGCCCTTCTGACCTTGAAACTAAAATAATTTACATTGAACCTCTATTTCTTAAGGCCTGACAATTGACAAAACATATTCTAGGTTGCAATTAATGTGATTTTGGAAAAAATTTTTAACCCTAAAAATTCGCTTGTTCAAACTGAAGACTGACAAGTTCTGTATGTTTACTTCTGAAGCTTTTACTAGACCACAATTATGGCAGAATGAAAAAAAAATGAGTATAATAAAATTCACTGGGCAAACACTTTCCTGTCTAGAGTCTCAGATGTAAACAGATTTTAATGACTGCCTTTCAGTGCAATAACAGGAACCAGCAACCTTTTCGTTGCTCCATTTCCAGATAACCCATCACGGAATGGCGGCTGAGTTATATTAAAGAAGAAAGTTCTAACTCTGTGGATCTTCACTTTAAATGTGTTTGTTTCTATTTGTGTTTTTGTTTTTTTATGGATAGGGGATGTGAATCAGAACGCCTTAAATGAAATGGGCCCTGACATCAGTAAGAAATGGGAGAAGCAGAGGAATAGGAATTTGGGTGTACATGGGGTCATCAGCAGGAGAGGACTGAGGACACAGGATCCCAAGTCACATGGTGATAATGGGACCCCAGGGAAACATGGCCAATGAAAATTTCATTGTGCCAAGGG
Organism: Lagenorhynchus albirostris; assembly: GCF_949774975.1. NCBI lineage: Eukaryota > Metazoa > Chordata > Mammalia > Artiodactyla > Delphinidae > Lagenorhynchus > Lagenorhynchus albirostris. The sequence continues at coordinate 107,157,203 of NC_083097.1, read as the reverse complement.
TGATTGCTACAAGCTTTTAAATTGTGAGTGACTAGAAATCCTTTTGTTATAATTACTCTGTACCCCTGGGAGCAAAGTATGCTCTTTATAATGTCTCCCTTCCCCTGCCTACCATGTTGCCTTTGCTCTGGTGACCCCAGAGCTCCAAGTACTGCAGCAGAAGTTGTTCCTCCCCAGCCTCCAAACCTCTGGATGTTCCCGGTACCCTTTTCCTCTCTCCTGAGGACACTGTTTCTTGCTTCCTTTACCGCCACCAGTGGGGTGACCATTTTCTTGCTTACACCCCATACCTTTACATCTAGAGAGCATGGGTGTCCATGCCCCTCGCTGTCACCACCAGACCATTCTCCCTTCCTTCTTCCTAAACCTACAGCTTTGGAGCAGACTATGCAGTGCAGTCCCCTTCTTGCTGTAACCGAACACCAACCCCTGATTCAATCTCTCTTTTTACTCTAAGATTTTACCTCCTGGATTATTGTTCTATTTTCTAATACTGCTCCTAACACATTTTTTTGGTAATTATTATAGCCATTTGAACGATTCTTCCAACACTGAGGCCTCTCAGTTCCGGGCACACTTCTCTTCCCAAAGATCTGTACTTTCACTTCACTGAAGCCACTAACTCTCCTGGTCTTGTTATTACTAATAACTATATCCCCTCCATACTCTTAGCTCTATTTTCTGTCACCATCTCCTGTATTTCCAGCCCTCTCCCTTAAGTACCCTGAATCTAAAAGTTCTTTAACTCCACCAGGCCCTAAAATCCATTAGTGCTACCACCTTTTCACTGTCTTTCAAAGTCCTTTGTATTTTTAGTTTCCTCCTTATACAACTAAATTCCATGGCCAATCATTTTCAACTCCTTACATACAACCTCAGGTCAAGCGGATTCTCCTTTTGTTTTATTACACTCACATGGCAATTCCAAAACTTGTACCACAAGTGCATCTGTATGCTGTACATAGCTGGAGGGTAAGTATCATTATGATATGTATGTCAAGCTAAATTCATGACTGTCAACTTCAAGTGGACCATCAATGCTACCATAAAGTCAAAATACATGTACCATTTCATTCATTCTCTCACTCTCTTAAGTGACCACTTCACATCTCCTCTCTTTTCAAAATTCTCATATCTCCTTTCTCACCTTTAATAGCAGCAAAATGGCCTTTACTGATAAAATAGATGCAACCAAAAGAGTACCACCACAAGTTTCCAACATCTGCTTCTGTTCAAAATACTGTATTTTCTCCTGTTACTAGTGATGGGCTCTCCATATTTCTATCCAAAGCCAACTATTCCATTCCATCCATCCTGCCAACTTAAGGATATCACTCCAGAAATTTTTTGCTCTCTCCTTTGCACCACTAGTTTTCTGTTCTATTCTAGAAAACTCACATTGGGAAATCATCATGTATAATTTCCCCTATTAAAAACAACAACAAACTCTTTGATTCATATTCCCTTCCAGCTAATGCCACATTTCTCTGCTTTCTTGTTTCAGCAAAATTTCCTGTTACCTTTAGTCCTTTCTTCAATTCATCACATGCTATTTTCTCTTGAATTCACTCCACTTAGTCTTTTGAGCCAAATCATTAAAAGTAATTTTGACAGAGTCATCATTGACCTCTATGTTTCAAATATAAAAATATAATATCTTTTGAAATACAATAAATATATTTGAATGTAATAGTCAATTTCAGTGCACATTATTTTTGACTTATTAGCAGCTTTTGATACAGTTGATCATTCTCTCTTTCTTGTAATAAATACTTTCTCACTTGCCTTACAGAAAAGCATTCTCATTTGCATGTTTTTTCTCCAATGTTGTTGGCTACTTATTTTAATATGCTTTGTTGGTTTCTTCCCATCTCTCTGAACTCTAAATGGTATAGTGTCCCAAGTAAATATAAAAGTGTAAGTATATGACATAGCAACCTGTATGGTGTCTAGGGCAGCCCCCATAAGTGTTAATATTTATGCAAAGCAATGCAATGAGTGACCATATTGAGTGACATATGTAACAACTGTACGTAGCCTTTCTTCAATTCATGCCAGTTTTTGCTGCAAAATAGTTCAGGGATTTAGGCACTAAACGTGTCGCAAAAAACTTTCAGTTTCCAATCCTTTATGGAGTTTGAAATTTTAGATAAGGGGTTATGGACCTGTCTTAATTATCAATGGTTAATCAGAAAAGAAGCTGTTTTGGAAAGGTAAATACTGAAAAATACTTCACCTCCTCCACACGTGGCATCGCAATCTTCCCAGCCTGTGTGTGTCCACATGAAAAGGGGTTCAGGTGCTTTGGAGCTCTGATTCTCTGGTACAGGGTCTGACGGGATAGTGTATTCATAATGAAGACCATAATTCTGGTCTTGAAACAGCAGCACCTATAATATATAAAAGTGATCAAGGCAGATGGATCAAAGTAGAGCATATTCAATGTAAAGCATAAAACTAATGATACGAATACCTTAAAATGCTTTTTGCATGGTGTGCATGCTCCTTTAATACATAGTAGACTTGAGATATTATGCTTAAATGTTAAAAATGTCCTACTTCTGAAATCACTGGAGTTACACACTTACCTTTGAGCTAAAGACAGCATGAAAAAATAGCCCACCTGAATAAGGTCAGAGATACCACATCACTTTCTCCCAAGTTGATGGACTAGACAGTCTCTCAAAGCATGGTACAAGTATGAGATGACTTTAGTAGGGGGGACAGGGACATGTGTCCTACATAACATCAAGATATAACCCACGATCTAATATCAAATGAAGCCGTTCCACTCATATAAAAGAGAAAGATGAATAATAAGTCGCTGTGTCAACAGAGGAAGAGAAGATTTTGGAAATCATTTCACTCCATAAGGGTAGAGAACTTCTAAGCCAATTAGAGGACAAGAATTTTATTCCGTGTATGCTTACAGTTTAACTTTGGCAAGGTTACTAATTTTCCATTTATAATAAAGATCATTTCCTTTGAAAAGAAATTTATGTTAAAAAGAACTTCTAACTGCAAATTAACTTAATAATGGTACAGTTATGTACACATATGTAAACAGTGTAAGAAACCATAAAGGATGTATGAGAATGATTGAACTTTGGGCTACATGGACTAAACCATAAGCAGGGACCATATCTGCTTTGTTCTCCCATGGTACCCAGTATCAAGCTAAGAACTGCATCATCATGGGCAAGCATACATATTTTAAACGAAAGAAAAATACCTGAAATATACTCATTTTAAATAAAAGAATGAATGAGAATATATGTTTCTTTATAAATACATTTTCACCAAATATGTCAAACAAGCTCATGGAATATATCACTTCTATGGATCTGAGGATTTATGGAAGCAGTCTATATGACACACTGTGATGTATAAAAACATATATATCTAAATTTTAAATTATGTTGAAGTATTAGAAAACTTAAATATTTAATCTGTATCAAGGTGGTTGTAATGACAGGTTACAGAGTTAACACTTAATAGGAAAAAATTTAAATGAGCCCAGGGTTAATTTTCTTTACTTCTTTTTCTTAAGATTCTGCCTCAATATATTATCAGAAATACTAAGATACATTTTAATATGTGGATTGGGGGACTAGTATGATGACATTATAAATCAACTATATCAACAATAAAAATAATACTTTAAAAATTCATATATACTAACATACTGGATACTACTTCTAAGTATATCACAGTGCTTATTTTGGCTTTAAATATCTCATTTCATGTTGCCAGTGACTTTTCAGCTAAATGAGTTAAAAAAGAGAGAGATGGACTCACCTTGTTTATGGAAATAACCAGACTACTACATGATTTTCAAATTGATGAAATGAACATATAAATAAATAATTTGCCAACTTATTTAATTAAGTGAAATCATGTCTTTTTTTCTTAAAAAACTACCTTTTCATCGATAGAACTTTAGATTGTCCTTGAATACCTAATGCCATTTAAAATAAAGACATTGGCTACAAAATCATTAGCTCTTTCTTAAACCATTTGAACTTGGCAGTATTCTTTGCAAGAAGGAAAGTGTGACCGCATTACAGTTGAGGGGCACATACTGAAGCATGGCAGCAGAAGGTATTGCCTTTCAAAATTCAGTACCAGCTTTCAATCTGTAATAGTCATTAAAGAAAAATATCTTAGAAGTGCAGTTTTCCTTGGATTACTGAATAAATCCAGGTCACATAGATGCCTTCTTTTAGACATAGTTCACTGACTTTAATTATGTTTCATGCTTCCAGGAAAAACCTTGGTAATTACCAGTCAGATTAAGGATTCTGCAGCAAGGAAACTCCCTCTGCCCAACACTGAGGTCTCACATATATTGTTTTAAGATTCTGAATTAGAGGCTCACTAAAAGAGCCTCAGTCTTCTTCCATTAAAAAAAACATAGTTTACATTAATGTAATAAGGGAGGCAAACTGATGGCGTTTTCTGCAGCCCAATCATTAAACAAATGTTTGTTGTTGATAATGTTGTTATTCTAAGTGACCCAGTCATGGAAAGAGTCAGATATTGGTCATACAATGTTTGTTTAGTCATTTTTTTTTTTTCCTCTCTCCAGATGGCAGAGGGCACAGACTGGAGTTTCCAATTTAAATTAAATAAAAGGATCCAGAGGAACTGTGGGGAAATGAACAAAATAATTATTTAAAGTATATGCATACTCATGATCCAAGGCTGTCTGGTGTAAAGAACTTAGATTTAAGCTTTGCATCAGGAGAGGCAGCATAGAAGATGGATTAACACCTAGTTTATTCAAAGCTAAGTAACTTACTGGGAGGCACTGAGCACAGTATTTAACCTTTTACATACTTAGTGTTTTCTAATCTGTAAAATGGAGTAATAATAATACATACTACACAGGGTTATTTTGAGGATTAAGTGCTATAATGAACATAAAGCACTTTTGGATAGGGTCTGACTCTCAGTGCTTGATGGTGTATATTATTACTAGTATTAAGATTCAGAACAGAAGGCCCCCATGCAACTCACCCTGCTCCCTTTATGCATATTCCTGTTGGTAAAGTCTATTGACTGCAGTTCTCTAAAACATTCTTACTTGAAATGTGGTCAGTGGACCAGCAGTAGTGGCATCACCTGGGAGATGGTTAGAAATGCAGGTCTCAGGTTCCTCCCCAGAATATGCATTTTAACAAGAACCCCAGGTGATCTGCAGGCATGTTAAAGTAGGAAAAGCAAATGGGCCAGTATGAGATTTGAACCTCTGGCTGCTATACTGGCAACACAGATGTCTCCAGTTGAGGAAGAATTCAACTTTAATTATGTGGAGATATTAAATAATGTGGCACACTACACTCCAAATAAACAGTCAGTTGGCTGTATTTTAGAGTTGTTTTTATGTGTGGACTCAAAGAGGTGTTGAAGTGTGTGAATCTCAGACTTTGCCACCAGAAGAAAAAACTCCTGAGCCATTAGCATTGACTGCAATGATCAAGGTCAAAAGAGGTATGTGAACCTGCCATGAGCGAGGGCGCAGAGCCCCAATGTCCTGATTCTTTCACTCCAAACTCAGACCTAGTCTTCTGCTACATGGTAAAGAAACTTATTATCCCAAGCATTCAAATTATCATAATTCTTTACAGGAATCACTTAACCTAGTAAGAACACAATGGGGTAATTGGAAGCCTTGTTAGATATTTACCAAATGTTTTCCCCTGGGACCAATACCATTTTATCAAAGGTATTTTATACAGATTCAGGCAATGCCCTTTTCACAGATGTATGAAATGTTACGGTTTGCCATATTATAGCACTCTCTTTATAGACATCCACTCTGGTTAGTAAACATATGCTTTTAGGGAAAGAGGAACCTTATTGCCTGCTAATTCACTTCTACTGTGAGTCTGTGAATTCCCTAAAACATCGTGTTCCTTTCGTAATAATTTCCATTTTTAGACATCTTGATTTCAAACACATTAAAAAACCCTAAAAACCCACCTCTTAAATAATTTTAAATGTTTACTTGACAATTCAAATTTGGAAAAAAGATAAGAGAAGGCACGGTGGGAATGTCCTTTGTCATAGGAAGCTGATTATGCAATGTTATCGATTCGTTCCCTCATACCAGGAGGTGTAATGGTGATGTAGTAGGACCTTTGGCGGAGATCTTCTCCCAGAGACCTCGTCTTACATAATGGACAGTAGTTCCCGCTAAGTTGAATGCTCCAGAGTGTTCAATCTTCCAGTCACTATTAATAGACTGTTTTCCAGTGTCTCGGAGAGCTATAAAAAAGTTATAAAATATTATGAGATTAACAAGTCAGCATCATTAATCACTATCCACTTTGCATGATTTTGTTAAAAGCATTTCATTCATTTCTAAACTAAATGGTCAACGCTCCCTGATGCAAAACATGAGGCATCTCCTCTTTGGGAAAGTCTGCAATCACAGCAAATGCCATAGGAAGTTCTCCTTCTCTCCTGAAGCTGTCCACAAACCATACAGTCACATTTATCCTTGCCTCCTCCAACCTCCTTTGAACACTCGATGTCTATAACCTTATTTTGTGTCCCTTAATCATTTATTCTTTAACAACATATTATTATTTTAAAGGCTATGTGTGTCTATGTTGTCTATGCAATGATCCTATGAACAATGTGAAGGCTGGTACTACATCTTATACATGCTCTGTATCTCCTATGCCACCCAGGAAAGAGTGTGATGACAGAAAGATCATGACATGGAATGTTAACTAACAGATCAGAATGACAGGGTTATGTTCAATACAAAACAATTCAAAGATAATGTGTTAGTTCTAAAAACAGAACTCAGAACCTTTAAACATCCCTAGTTTGTGATTTATTGTGTACAAGAATGGAGGATAAATGCTAATTCTCACCCACAAACAGCCATCATTTGTATGAAATTTTGTGGAGTAACTTTGTTTACCTATACTTTTTTTTCTCTTTTTCTTTTTGTGATCTGTGCTACTATTTAAATGAGATTCATAACATGGAAGTGACATGCCATGATTATCATTTAAAATTAAGGATTCCTTATGTTTTTTCCAAATGATTTTATTTTTTATTTAAACTTTAAACTCTCCCCTATAATTGAATTTCTCTTTCAAAAACATTTACATGAAGACTCATTGAAGGTTTTTATGTCATAATACTATGAAAATGTTTTGATAATAAGCCAATAAATCTTCCAAAATATTATTTAAGCTAATCTCTATTTATTGAATGTTTGAGGAGTTCCAACTTTTTAATATTATAAATAACGCTCAGATAAATACACTGTACACTAAATATTTGTATACCTGAATACTTCCCTTGGATAGATTCCCAGATTTGGAATTACAGAGTCAAAGAAATCAAACATTTAAAGATTTGGAAAAACAATTTCAAATTGATTTTCATAAAGTTTGCAAGAATTTATGCTTTCATAACAGTGACTAAGAGTGTCCATTTCTGAACAACTCCTTGAAAGCACCTTTCTCTTGTATAATATTTAATCATGCCTAAATCATTGCTTATCAAGCATCCTCTATAAATCAGGAAATACTCAAAGTTCTGGGACTTCCCAAATGAACAACAGAAATATGTTCTCCGGCTTCATAGAACTTATCATCTAACTAGCAAACCAGATATTAATCAAGTCATAAGTAACCAACTAATTATAATTACGCTGAAACTTGTGAGGGAGGAATCAGGAAAGGCTTGCCTGAAGGATGTCATTTATGGAGGATGCTAGCCAGGGGAAAAGAGAAGCAAGAGTGTTCAAGACTGAGGGAACTACAGATGCCAAGGTCACCACTGCAGCTTGGTGAGAATCAGGTAGCAAATGTGCAGATGCCACATGTACTCAAGTGGATCATGAACTCATGAGGCTGGAGAGTAAGGGATAGCCAGACCTTATAAGCCTTGTTAACTTTTAGAGGCTTTTTCCTAAGAAAAAATACAAAACTATACAAGATTTTGAACAATATTGTACAGAAAAGGGACTTGCATAGGACAAATTTGTATAGAGAAGACAGAATAGTAGCCCAATGGAAAGTAATGGTGGCTTGGCTCAAGGTAGTAGAGAAGAGTGCAAAGAGGAATTTGGGAGTGAAATTGATAAAATATGATGATGACTTGGTTGTCCTGTGTGAAAGGAAGTGTCAGAGATGATGCCAGGTTTCTAGTATGAGAAACAGTGGGTTATAAAAGCAAACAGTGAGACTGGAAAGGCTAGCAAAAAAAAATGATTGAGGAGAAATATCAGGATTTGAATTTTGAACAATCCAGTTTTTTACAAAAGTCTCTTTTTGCTATTGATGTTAAAGATATTTTTCATTTGCTTATTAGTTATTTGCCTTTTAAATTTAAATGAATTAAGCAAATTATAAATTATCTGTGAAGGTTTTTTGGTCCACTAAGAGATTTTTCTGGAGTTTATATTCTCATTATTATAAGCAACATGTTAATAGAAATATTGAAATTTTACCTCTTAATTTCTACCAAGTAATATCTTTATCACATACTGCATATAAAGTAGAATGTTTTAGATAAAATATTAAGCATAAATATTTTCAGATGTATGAAAAATATACAAGTACTAATGTTTACCTTGAATTTTAAACTTGAAAGGGAAATATGTTGCCAGAAAACTGTCAACACTTTGCAAATAGCTCTTACCATCTACAAATGGATATACTTCTGATAATGCTAGATTGATTAAAAAAATAATGATTTTGCCTAAAAGGTAAAGTACGCCCTTGTATTTCTCTAAGGTCTATTAAATATTCTGAGAGTCTTTTTGGCCTAGATTTGTACTGCGGCCAGTATAATTCCATTCTTTTTTCCTGTATCTCAACATATATTCATAGCACTATTACAAAGGAATATTTCCTGAAAATCTCTAAGAAAAATGCCTTAAAAACCTTTTGTGGTGACTATAGTATAATCTTGAGACTCAACTGGTATTCTGGAATTCAGCGTTCCCCGCCCAAATGCCACATGCATGTATCTGAAAACCCACACAATTTATAAGCTTAAGAGCAACCTTATATGCAGACTCAATACTCTGGGTGTGTGGTGTTTCCTGGTTTTGGTTTTTAATTCATTAGCTTTAAAAACGTTTTTAGAAAATCAGTTTCTGGCCATAGCTGAATAACTGGAACTGCACTATCTCTCCCCCTGTAAACAACTAGAAAACTAGACAGTATATGAAACAACTGTTCCCAGACACTGGACAATGGACAACAGAGAACTGTGATCCCTAAGAGGAGGAGACCCAATGCTCTCTAAAATTACTTGACTTTCTGCCTGAAGATATTTAGCAGGCCCCACCACAGAGAGGGGGAACTCAAGCAGAGCACAGATAACCAGGGCTTCAGCGAGATGAGGACACAGAGAATGGAGTTCAAACTGGCTAAGGCAGTTGGAATCTGTTTTATTGAGTACTGGAGAAGACGGAGCAACACAGCAACGAGCTTCAAAATATTTCATAAGCTGACATAGTGTGAGGGACATAACCTAGAGGATTTCACTTATTTATGCTTGCTGTGTAGAGACCGCCATCCTATTTAAGCTGCAACAGCCTCCTTATATACTCTCACTGTTTACACATAACTATCAGCCCTATCATTTATCAGTTCATCTTATTGTCTGTCTTTGAGCCCTTAAAGTCTTTCGTTTCCACTTTTACGTCTCTTTTGGACGTTACCTTAAACCTTACTAGTTTATGTAATGACCCAAGGGAAAGAAATGGGAATAACCAGGTACCTGGCAGGTAGGACACAATAGAGTTTTGATAGGACACAGGGAATTTGGGCAGCGGGGTGGGGGGTAGTGTCAAGTGTATGCTATTTCACAATTATTTTTTTGTTTTCTATTACAGAAGTTAACTACCTTCTAATTCCTACAACACTATCCATTAACATCAAGCAGCATGGTATTACACCAAATATTGGCAACTTAAAACTTCTACAACAGAATTTCTTAGAGCCACTCAAAAATAACTGTTTCATTTGTTTCATCCTTCATCTGTCAAAAATTTTTGTGGCAGAAACTATCATGGTAGTTTAAAGGAGAATGATCTGTTTACTTGCACTATTCTTTTAAAGTCTTGAGTTTCTGTAAATCCTATAGTTAACTGATAATTACTAAATTCTTAAGAAACAAATGAAGTCTTTTTTCCTAAAAGTTCTGGTATTTTTCAAGGAAACGAAGTGAACCATTAACAAACAATGCATTTTTTTCTATGATACAGTAATTAGGAAAACCAACCAAAATACGAATATGATAAAAGCAAAAGAAAAAAATCTGCAAAGGTGTTCCTTTGAGCCTGAAACTAAATATTTTACTAAGTTGCAAATAAGTGGGGTGAAATTCCGCAAGGCTGGGAAAAGAGTAATTACCTAGGACCTGTAAACTGCATAACTACTGGAGCTTGCGTAGGGTTAGAAGACAGATGCATTCTATGCTATCAGAGTGAAGGTATCTTACTGAACATACAGACTCTTCAGAGGAGAACCTAGAAAGGCTGCATATTAGAAATAAAGCTGGTCTAGTCCTAGAATAAAGGCTCCCTGAAAAGGGAGTGTAGGCACAAAAATTATTTGAAGACACAGTGTTCAAAATTTTTCCAAATCTAATATACACCATAAACCTACAGATCTGAGAAGTACATTGGAACCCAAACAGGATAAGCATAAAGAAAGCCATACCAAAGCACAATACAATCAAACTGCTTGCAAACAATGATAGCGAGAACAATCTTAATAGTGGCCATATTTAAAATAGATAACCAACAAGGACTTACTGTATAGCACAGGGAAATCTACTCAATATTATCTACAACCTCAATGGGAAAGGAATTTGAAAAAGAATAAATACATGTATATGTATAACTGAATCACTGTGCTGTACACCTGAAACTAACACAACATTGTTAATCAACTATACTCCAGTATAAAATAAAAAGTTAAAAATATAAAAGATAAAAAGCATGGAATCATAAAAAAAATAGTGGCCAAAAAGAAACAGGCATATTAGATATAGCGGAAAAAAGATTTAAGAATTCCCTGGATATACCATTACAACGAATGCAAGCCAGAAGACAATGAAACGTTACCTTAAAGTGAAAAAAACAAAACAAAATATAGAATTCTATATTCAGTGAAAATATCCTTCACATATGAAGGTGAAATAAATATACTGTCAGACAAACAAAATCTAAGAAATTTGGCTGCCAGCAGACTTGCTCTACAAGAAGTATTAAAGGATGTTCTTCAGGCTAAAAGAACATGGTTCTAGATGGAAACAGGTGTCTATGTGAAGGCATGAAGAATGCTGGTACTGGTAAATGTACAAAAATAACTAAGCAGGTCCTTATTAGTTGTCTATTTTATAAGGACCTACTGTATAGCACAGGGAACTCTTCTCAATACTCTGTAATGACCTACATGGGAAAATAATCTAAAAAAGAATGGGTATATGTTTAACTAATTCACTTTGCTGTACAGTAGAAACTAACACAACATTTTAAATCAACTATCCTTAAGTAAAAATTTAAAAAAATTAAAAAATAAAATAAAATAAATATATAATTTTTTCATTAATAAGTTCTTTATAGGGGCTTCCCTGGTGGCACAGTGGTTGAGAGTCCGCCTGCTGATGCAGGAGACACGGGTTCATGCCCCAGTCCGGGAGGATCCCACGTGCCGCAGAGCGGCTGGGCCCGTAAGCCATGGCCCCTGAGCCTGCGCATCCGGAGCTTGTGCTCCGTAATGGGAGAGGCCACGGTGGTGAGAGGCCCGCGTACCGCAAAAAAAAAAAAAAAAAATTTCTTTATAGTATAATTAACTATTTAAAGCATAGTTACAATGTATTTTGGTGCTTAAAGTATATGTAAAAATAAGTTGATTATATAAAATGTAGAAATAAAATGTATAATAGCAAAGGAGGGGAAGGAGGAAAAGGGAACTCAACTGTTTTAAGGAACGTATATTACATGTAAAGTGGCACAATATAATCTGAAGGGAGACTATAATAAGTTAAAAACTTATACAGTAAAGCAATCAATGAAAATATAAAACATGAGCTATACATGGCTGATAAGCAAATAAAGGAGATTAACAGACTACTAAAAAAAAAAATCCAACAGAAGCCAGATTAAGAGGAAAAAAAGGAATAGAAAGGAATGAAATACATAGAAAAATTCAATATTCACATAATTATATTATGTTTAAATGTACTATGATATTAGTTAGGATAGATTATCAGGCCAGAGGGCCAACTATATTCAATTTACAAGAATGTACTTTAAAAATGAAAGACAGGGAGAGCAAACCTAAAAGGCAGAAAGAATTAAGCATGCAACACCAATCAAAAAAGATGTATTGGCTACATTAATATCAGATAGCATGGACATCAGGTCAAGGAATATTCTAAGATCAAAAGATAATTTTAAAAAATGTCATTTAAATTTAAATTACTTTAAATGTAAAATCTCAAATGACATTTAAAATTTATTAAGGAGATAATAAAATCTTAAGTGTATAACAAAGCATCAAAATGCACAAAGCAAAAACTAACATAATTGAAAGGAGATATAGAAAAATTCACAGTTTTAATCAGAGATTTCAATATTTCTCTTTCCTTAGATGATAAAAGAAGAAAATCAATAAGAATATAGAACACCTGAACCAAATGGAGCCAACCGATATTTAGAGAAGAGTCAGCAATTGCAGAAGATAATTTTTTTTCAAGTATAAACGAAACATTAACCAATACAAGCCATAGGCCATGAAACAAGTCTCAGCTGAAATCAGGCAGTACAGATGACCCTTGAATGTATATGTGAACTGCGTGGGCCACTTGTACATGGAAGTTTTTAAATGGTAAATACTTCATTACTTACTACATGATCTCCCATCCCCACCTCCCCTGATGTTTGAATTCACAAATGCTGAACTGAATCGCAGATAGCGAGAAACGGTATATATGGAGGAAGAGCCTATGTGGAGGTCTGACTATAAATTATACTAGGATTTTCGGTTGTATGGAGGGTAGGCGTCCCTAACCCCCATGTCGTTCAAGGATCAACTGCATATTCTCTTTCCATGCAGATTTAAACTGGAATCAATAAAATATCTACTAGAAAATCTACAAATATTTGGAAATTAAACAATACAGTTACAAATAACCCATGAGTCAAAGTAGAAACCACAATGAAAATTTGAAAATATTTTAAACAAACAGTATGACCTACAAAAATTGTGGAATGCAGCTAAAGCAGTGCTTAGAAAAACTGTCATATTAACAAAGAAGAACTAAAATCAATTACCTAAGTTTCTAACTTAAAATGGTATTAAAAAAATCGATTTAAACCTAAAGTAAGTAGGAAGAAAATAATAAAGACCAAAAGTCAATTGAATAGAAAGCAGATTAACAATAGATGCAATTAATGACACTAAAAGGCGGTTATTTCAAAAGATCAAAAACGGATAAAACTCTAGTTTGACTGATTAGGAAAAGAAGACAAAAATTAACAACATCAGAAATGAGAGGAGAAATATTGCTATAGTGCATATAGACACTGTAGTGTTGTAAGAACATATTATAAACAACTTCAAGACAATAAACTTGATAAGTGAAATAGATAAGTTCTTTGAAGACACCAATTACCAAATCTGTCACAAGAATTAAAAGAACATCTGACTAGTTATAAACACACACACACACACACACACACACACACACACACACACACACACACACACACACACACACTAAAGAAATTAGGCTGGGATTCAAAAACCTTCCCAGAAAGAAAATACCAACGTTCAAACACTTAAGGAAAAACAGTACCAGTTTTATACAAAATTTACTATAAAATAGGAGGAGGGGCACAAAGGCTCTCCCAATGTACTAAAAATCTTATTTTTCTTAAGGCAGGTAATAAATATAAACATTTGTACTTCACTGTTTCCTTTATAACTAACTATTGGTTAAGAATATTTGTTTCTATCTATTAGAAATTCATGAAAATTACATTTTTATATATTCTAGATACAAATTCTTTTCATGATAAATTTATTGCAAATATTTATCTCTGAGACTATGGCTTGCCTTTTTATTTTCTTAATGATGTCTTTAAAAGAACAGTTTACTTATTTATTTATTTAATTTGTATTCAATTATTTTTCAAATCCCACCTTCCCTTTTTTTCTTTTTAACATTTTTATGGGACTGTAATTGCTTTACAATGGTGTGTTAGTTTCTGCTTTATAACAAAGTGAATCAGTTATAAATATACATATATCCCCATCTCTCTTCCTTCTTGTGTCTCCCTCCCTCCCACCTGCCTATCCCACCCTTCTAGCTGGTCAAAAAGCACCGAGCTGATCTCCCTGTGCTATAAGACTGCTTCCCACTAGCTATCTATTTTACATTTGGTAGTATATATATGTCCATATATATACACTGCCACTCTCTCACCTTGTCCCAGCTTACCCTTCCCCCTCCCCCTGTCCTCAAGTCCATTCTCTAGTAGGTCTGCGTCTTTATTCCCATCTTACCCCTAGGTTCTTCATGACCATTTTTCTTTTTTTTAGATTCCATATATATGTGTTAGTGTACAGTATTTGTTTTTCTCTTTCTGACTTACTTCACTTTGTATGACAGACTCTAGGTCCATCCACCTCACTACAAATAACTCAATTTCGTTTCTTTTTATGGCTGAGTAATATTCCATTGTATATATGTGCCACATCTTCTTTATCCATTCATCTGTCAATGGACACTTAGGTTGCTTCCATGTCCTGGCTATTGTAAATAGTGCTCAATGAACACTGTGGCACATGACTCTTTTTGAATTATGGTTTTCTCTGTGTATATGCCCAGTAGTGGGATTGCTGGGGCATATGGTAGTTCTACTTCTAGTTTTTTAAGGAACCTCCATACTGTTCTCCATAGTGGCTGCATCAATTTACATTCCCACCAACAGTGCAAGAGGGTTCCCTTTTCTCCACACCCTCTCCAGCATTTATTGCTTGTAGGTTTTTTGATGATGGTCATTCTGACCAGTGTGAGATGATACCGCATTGCAGTTTTGATTTGCATTTCTCTAATGATTAATGATGTTCAACATCCTTTCATGTGTTTGTTGGCAATCTGTATATCTTCTTTGGAGAAATGTCTCTTCAAGTCTTCTGCCCATTTTTGGATTGGGTTGTTTGTTTTTTTGATATTGAGCTGCATGAGCTGCTTGTAAAGTTTGGAGATTAATCCTTTGTCAGTTGTTTCAATTTGCAAATATTTTCTCCCATTCTGAGGGTTGTCTTTTTGTCTTGTTTATGGTTTCCTTTGCTGTGCAAAAGGTTTTGAGCTTCATTAGGGCCCATTTGTTTACCTTTGTCTTTATTTCCATTTCTCTAGGAGGTGGGTCAAAAAGGATCTTGCTGTGATTTATGTCATAGAGTGTTCTGCCTATGTTTTCTTGTAAGAGTTTGATAGTATCTGGCCTAACATTTAGGTCTTTAATCCATTTTGAGTTTATTTTTGTGTATGGTGTTAGGGAGTGTTCTCACTTCATTCTTTTACATGTAGCTGTCCAGTTTTCCCAGCACCATGTATTGAAGAGGCTGTCTTTTCTCTATTGTATACACTTGCCTCCTTTATCAAAGATAAGGTGACTATATGTGCGTGGGTTTATCTCTGGGCTTTCTATCCTGTTCCATTGGTCTATATTTCTGTTTTTGTGCCAGTACCATACTGTCTTGATTACTGTAGCTTTGTAGTATAGTCTGAAGTCAGGGAGTCTGATTTCTCCAGCTCCGTTTCTCGTTCTCAATATTGCTTTGGCTATTCGGGGTCTTTTGTGTTTCCATACAGACTGTGAAATTTTTTGTTCTAGTTCTGTGAAAAATGCCAGTGGTAGTTTGATAGGGATTGCACCGAATCTGTAGATTGCTTTGTGTAGTATAGTAATTTTCACAATGTTGATTCTTCAAATACAAGAACATGGTATATCTCTCCATCTATTTGTATCACCTTTAATTTCTTTCATCAGTGTCTTATAATTTTCTGCATACAGGTCTTTTGTCTCCTTAGGTAGCTTTATACCTGGGTATTTTATTCTTTTTGTTGCAAAGGTAAATAGGAGCATTTTCTTAATTTCACTTTCAGATTTTTCATCATTAGGGTATAGGAATGCAAAGAGATTTCTGTGCATTAATTTTGTATCCTGCTACTTTACCAAATTCATTGATTAGCTCTAGTAGTCTTCTGGTAGCATCTTTAGGATTCTCTATGTATAATATCATGTCATCTGCAAACAGTTACAGCTTTATTTCTTTTCTGATTTGGGTTCCTTTTATTTGTTTTTCTTCTCTGATTGCTGTGGCTAAAACTTCCAGACTATGTTGAATAAGGGTGGTGAGAGTGGGCAACCTTATCTTCTTCCTCATCTTAGTGGAAATGGTTTCAGATTTTCACTTTTGAGGATGATGGTGGCTGTGGGTTTGTCATATATGGCCTTTATTATGTTGAGGAAAGTTCCCTCTATGCCTACTTTCTGGAGGGTTTTTACCATAAATGGGTGTTGAATTTTGTCAAAAGCTTTCTCTGCATCTATTGAGATGATCATATGGTTTTACTCCTTCAATTTGTTAATATGTTGTATCATGTTCATTGATTT
Source organism: Lagenorhynchus albirostris (assembly GCF_949774975.1). Classification (NCBI taxonomy): domain Eukaryota; kingdom Metazoa; phylum Chordata; class Mammalia; order Artiodactyla; family Delphinidae; genus Lagenorhynchus; species Lagenorhynchus albirostris. The sequence goes on along the minus strand of NC_083097.1, from coordinate 107,140,525 downwards.
GCATATATTGAAGAATCCTTGCCTTCTCTGGATAAACCCCACTTGATCATAATGTATGATCCTTTTAATGTGCTGTTGGATTCTGTTTGCTAGTATTTTGTTGAGGATTTTTGCATCTATGTTCATCAGTAATATTGGCCTGTAGTTTTCTTTTTTTGTGACATCTTTGTCTGGTTTTGGTATCAGCGTAATGGTGGGCTTGTAGAATGAGTTTGGGAGTGTTCCTCCCTCTGCTATAGTTTGGAAGAGTTTGAGAAGGATAGGTGTTAGCCTTTCTCTAAATGTTTGATAGAATTCGGCTGTGAAGCCATCTGGTCCTGGGCTTTTGTTTGTTGGAAGATTTTTAATCACAGTTTCAATTTCAGTGCTTGTGATTGGTCTGGTCATATTTTCTATTTCTTCCTGGTTCAGTCTTGGCAGGTTGTGCATTTCCAAGAATTTGTCTATTTCTTCCAGGTTGTTCATTTTATTGGCATATAGTTGCTTGTAGTAATCTCATATGATCCTTTGTATTTCTGCAGTGTCAGTTGTTACTTCTCCTTTTTTATTTTAATTCTACTGATTTTAGTCTTCTCCCTTTTGTTCTTGATGACTCTGGCTAATGGTTAATCAATTTTGTTTATCTTCTCAAAGAACCAGCTTTTAGTTTTATTGATCTTTGCTATCATTTCCTTCATTTCCCTTTCATTTATGTCTGATCTGATCTTTTTGATTTCTTCCCTTCTGCTAACTTTGGGTTTTTTTTTTTTTTTTTTTTTTTTTAAAATTTATTTATTTATTTACTGGCTGCGTTGGGTCTTCATTGTTGAACGCGGGCTTTCTCTAGTTGCGGCGAGCGGGGGCTACTCTTCATTGCAGTGCGCGGGCTTCTCATTGCAGTGGCTTCTCGTTGCAGAGCACGGGCAGTAGTTGTGGCACGTGGGCTCAGTAGTTGTGGCTCGCAGTCTCTAGAGTGCAGGCTCAGTGGTTGTGGCGCACGGGCTTAGTTGCTCCGCGGCATGTGGGATTTTCCCGGACCAGGGCTCGAACCCGTGTCCCCTGCCTTGGCAGGCGGATTCTTAACCACTGCGCCACCAGGGAAGTCCGGACTTTGGGTTTTTTTTTTCTTCTTTCTCGAATTGCATTAGGTGTAAGGTTAGGTTGTTTATTCAAGATGTTTCCTGTTTCTTAAGGTAGGATTGTATTGGTATAAAATTCCCTCTTAGAACTGCTTTTGCTGTATCCCATAGGCTTTCGGTCATCATGTTTTTGTTGTCATTTGTTCCTCGGTATTTTTTGATTTCCTCTTTGAGTTGTTCAGTGATCTCTTGGTTTTTAAGTGTTGTATTTCTTAGCCTCCATTTGTTTGTATTTTTTACAGATTTTTTCCTGTAATTGATATGTAGTCTCATAGCATTGTGGTCAGAAAAGATACTTGATATGATTTCAATTTTCTTTAATATCAATTAAGTCCATGTTGTTTAATGTATCATTTGAAGCTTGTGTTTCCTTATTTATTTTCATTTTGGATGATCTGTCCATTGGTGAAAGTGGGGTGTTAAAGTCCCCTACTATAATTGTGTTACTCTCGATTTCCCCTTTTATGGCTGTTAGCATTTGCATTATGTATTGAGGTGCTCCTATGTTGGGTGCATAAATATTTACAATTGTCATATCTTTTTCTTGGATTGATCCCTTGATCATTATGTAGTGTCCTTCTTTGTCTCTTGTAATAGTCTTTGTTTTAAAGTCTACTTTGTCTAATATGAAAATTGCTACTCCAGCTTTCTTTAATTTCCATTTGCATGGAATATCTTTTTCCATCCCCTCACTTTCTGTTTGTATGTGTACCTAGGTCTGAAGTGGGTCTCTTGTAGACAGCATATATATGGGTCTTGTTTTTCTATCCATTCAGCCAGTCTATGTCTTTTTGTTGGAGGATTTAATCCATCTACATTTAAGGTAATTATTGATATGTATGTTCTTATTACTATTTTCTTAATTGTTTTGGGTTTGTTATTGTAGGTCTTTTCCTTCTCTTGTGTTTCCCACCTAGAGAAGTTCTTTTAGCATTTATTGTAAAGCTGGTTTGTTTGTACTGAATTCTGTTAGCTTTTGCTTGTCGGTAAAGTTTTTAAATTCTCCGTTGAATCTGAATGAGATCCTTGTGGGGTAACCTTGTTGGTAGGTTTCTCCCTTTCATCACTTTAAATATGTCCTGCCACTACCTTCTGGCTTGAAGAGTTTCTGCTGAAAGGTCAGCTGTTAGCCTTATGGGGATTCCCTTTTGTGTTATTTGTTGCTTTTCCCTTGCTGCTTTTAATATGTTTTCTTTGTATTTAATTTTTGACAGTTTGATTAATATGTGTCTTGGCATATTTCTCCTTGAATTTATCCTGTATGGGACTCTGTGTGCTTGCTCGACTTTATTGACTATTTCCTTTCCCATATTAGGGAAGTTTTCATCTATAATCTCTTCAAATATTTTCTCAGTCCCTTTCTTTTTCCCTTCTTCTTCTGGGACCCCTGTAATTCTAATGTTGGTGCTTTTAATATTGTCCCAGAGGTCTCTAAGACTGTCCTTAATTCTTTTCATTCTTTTTTCTTTATTCTGCTCTGCAGTAGTTAATTTCCACTACCATATCTTCCAGGTCACTTATCCATTCTTCTGCCTCAGTCATTCTGCTATTGATTCCTTCTAGAGAATTTTAATTTCATTTTTTGAGTTGTTCGTCATTGCTTGTTTGCTCTGTAGTTCTTCTAGGTCCTTGTTAAACGTTTCTTGTATTTTCTCCATTCTATTTCCAAGATTTTGGATAATGTTTACTATCATTACTCTGAATTCTTTTTCAGGTAGCTGCCTATTTCCTCTTCATTTGTTTGGTCTGGTGGGTTTTTACCTTGCTCCTTCATGTGCTGTGTGTTTCTCTGTCTTCTCATTTTGCTTAACTTACTGTGTTTGGGGTCTCCTTTTCGCAGGCTGCAGGTTTGTAGTTCCCGTTGTTTTTGGTGTCTGCCACCAGTGGCTAAGGTTGGTTCAATGGGTTGTGTAGTTTTCCTGGTGGAGGGGAGTAGTACCTTTGTTCTGGTGGATGAGGCTGGATCTTGTCTTTCTGGTGGGCAGGTCCACGTCTTGTGGTATGTTTTGGGGTGTCTGTGGCCTTAGTATGATTTTAGGCAGTCTCTCTGCTAATGTCTGGGGTTGTGTTCCTGTGTTGCTAGTTGTTTGGCATAGGGAGTCTGGCAATGTCGCTTGCTGGTCATTGAGTGGGCTGGGTCTTGGTGTTGAGATGGAGATCTCTTAGAGGTTTTTGCCATATATTACGTGGAGCTGGGAGGTCTCTGGTAGACCAATGTCCTGAACTTGGCTCTCCCACTTCAGAGGCACAGCCCTGACACCTGGCTGGAGCACCAGGAGCCTCTCATCCACATGACTCAGAATAAAAGGGAGAAGAAAGGAAGGAAGGAAGGAAGGAAAAAAAGAAAGAAAGAAAGAAAACAAGAAAGAAAGAAAGAAAGAAAGAAAAGAAAGAAAGAAAAGAAAGAGATAAAATAAGTTATTAAAATAAAAAGCAAAAAATAATTATTAAAAAATTTTAAGTAATTAAAAAGAAAGAAAGAAGGAACAACCAAACCAAAAAACAAATCCAGCAATGATAACAAGTGCTGAAAACTATATTAAAAACAACAACAACAAAAACGGAGAGAAAGAACTCTAGGACAAATGGTCAAAGCAAAGCTATACAGAGAAAATCACACACAGAAGCATACACATACACAGTCACAGAAGGAGAAAAAGGGGGAAAAAATATGTTGTTGCTCTCAAAGTCCACCTCCTCATTTGGGATGATTCGTTGTCTATTCAGGTATTCCACAGATGCAGGGTACATCAAGTTGATTGTGGAGATTTAATCTGCTGCTCCTGAGGCTGCTGGGAGAAACTTCCCTTTCTCTCTTTGTTCGCACAGCTCCTTGGGTTCAGCTTTGAATTTGGCCCAGCCTCTGTGTGTAGGTCACCTGAGGGCGTCTGTTCTTTGCTCAGACAGGACGGGATTAAAGGAGCAGCTGTCGGGGGATCTCGCTCTCTCAGGCCAGGGGGAGGGAGGGGTATGAAGTGCAGGGTGAGCCTGCAGTGGCAGAGGCTGGTGTGACGTTGCGCCAGCCTGAGGTGTACCGTGTGTTCTCCTGGGGAAGTTGTCCCTGGATCATGGGACCCTGGCAGTGGTGAGCTGCACAGGCTCCCAGGAGTGGAGGTGTGTATAGTGACCTGTGCTTGCACACAGGCTTGTTGGTGGCTGCAGCAGCAGCCTTAGCATCTCAGTCCCGTCTCTGGGTCCACGATGGTAGCTGTGGCTCAGGCCCGTCTCTGGAGCTCCTTTAAGCAGCACTCTTACTCCCTTCTCCTCATGCACAGGGAAACAAAGAGGCATGAAAAAGTCTCTTGCCTCTTCAGCAGTTCCAGACCTTTTCCCGGACTCCCTCCCGACTAGCCGTGGTGTACTAACCCCTTCAGGCTGTGTTCACGCAGCCAACCCCAGTCCTCTAGTATTTTTATTTTTGATGAAATCCAGTATATGCCTTTTTGGTGGAAGAGTTGGTATTTTTGCACATCCATTGTAAAGAAAGCCTTGCTTACCATAATGTCATGAATATGTTTCTATTATGTTTTTTGTTATAAGTTTTAGAGTTTTAGCTTCTTTGTTTAGATTTCTAATCTGTTTTGAGTTAATTTTTGTGTATGTTGTAAGGTTGGGGCCAAGGTTCAATTTTCTTCCTCATATAAATATCAAGCTATTCCAGCATTATTTGTTTAAAGAGTACTTTTTCTCTGTGCGTTACCTCAACATTTTGGTTGGAAGTCAGTTTACTCCATATTTGTGTGTTTCATTTCATGATGATGACGAATTTGTCAATTTTTCTTGGTCAATTTTTGCTTTAAAGCTATATTCCTGGGTTCATATAATTTAAAATTATAATATGTTTGTGATAAACTGGATTCTTTCATAATTATTTTGTGAACTTTTTTACCTCAAGTAATGCATTTTTCTTTAAAATGAGTTTTGACTCATATTACTATGGCTATATCAGTATTCTTCTGATTTGCATTTTTCTGGTACAGTTTCCATTCTTTGATTTTTAATTTTTGTGACTCATGTTTTACATATATTTCTTATGAATACAATATATGTGAATTATTCGTAAAATCCAGTCTGATAATTTTCATCTTTTAACTACAGACTTTAGTTTTAAATGTTTATTAAGATTGTTGGTATCTTTTGATTTCCTGCTTGTTGTATGTTTTTGTTGCTTTTCTCTTATCTTGTTTTCTACTGATTGATTTTTTAAAATTTTATTTAAAAAATTATATTTGGTTCTCTATGTTTTCAGTCAATTTTTGTTTATTTTTAAATCCCTTTTTTATACATTTAAACATATTAACATAATATTTTTATATATTCTGCATATGATACAAATATATATGTCTGGTTCTGCTCTCCCTTAGTTTTACTGTTTTGCTTACAGTGTCTATTTCCATCTGTATTTTCTGAACTTTTTTTTACTATAAAATTATATTTGTTGAACTTTATAGAATTCTTTTGAGGCCTGGTTTAAAGGTGACTCACCTTCAAGAAGGATTTGCATTTGCATATACTAGCCACTTTGGTAGCCTCATTAAAATAAATATCTTGAGGGTTCTGGACTTTATAGAGTAGACTGGTGCTGCAAATCCATAGAAGCATTTGCTTGGTTGCAGATCCTCAGGGAAATGGATTTTCTACCTCCACCTAGTACCAAAGTTAATACAGACACATTTTCTGTCTTTCTCCTTTTATGGTGCAAATGCAACACATGTACTACTATGTCTTCTCGCACTGAGCTCGTAGGTTCTTTGGGGGTCCCGCTTTACGTAGGGGTCTTGAGTCTCCACTTCGTAAAGGTCTTAGGCTTTATTTTCTGCCCAGTTCCCCTTGGCTCTCAAGGTCTAAACTGGTCATCAGGATTAAGCATAAGTGGGGCTTCGGTTAGCCTAATACTCTGGCTTCCTGTTCTCACTTTGTTTTTGACATGTGAGGAATCCTTAACTTCTTTCCTGTTCAGAGGTAAATATAAAAAGTGTTCTTTTTTTCTCCTTTTGAATTTTGCTCAACATTTTAAACTGTTTTCATTGGGAATTCTTCCCACAGTGGGTTACATGCAAAGCTGCAGGCAAGGTTAAGTTGACCCATACAACCTCATTTACATTTTTATAAATCATAAGCTTATAATGGTTTTGTAAATAGATGACCTACCTGAACTACTCTCCATTTTATACTTTTGAATAAATTATTAACAAATTAATAAAACCATGATCTTCAGAAAAGCATATAATAATTGCAAATGGGGATACAACTCAAAGAGAGTAATGAAAAAGAATAACTGTACTGGGAGGGTATTAAATGTCTTCTGTGAGATAACATCTAGTTTGATGTAGATAAGTTACTTCATTAAAGAATAACCAGTTTGCCAAGAAATGATTTATTTTTCTTTCTTTCTGCTAAAGCTATTTCAGATGAAGATTTTCAATGACTTTGACTTCCTTCCAATGCCTGAAAGAGCTTTTAGGAAATGTGATTTATGGTATTTATTCTCTGATCTATTCTCTCTATTCTTTAGGCAGAGAACACATATCACAAGCTTGAAATCTAGGATTTTAGGTTTGAAATCTAGGATTTTAATACTTTATCATTTCTTTTTAATTGTTTTTTTTCAAACTTGCCCCTCATCCACGTGCCTTATCTCAGTAAATTCCATTATTATTTGCCAAGTTAAGCCAGAATCCTTGAATTTTTCTCTTCTATCAGTACTCACAGTGATTTTCTAACAAGTTTCATCAGCTAACTTCTTCAATGTCTGTAGAAGCACTTGGGTTTTTCTTATTCCTGTTCTCTTGATAGAATCATGCAACTGATCTCCTTGTCTTTGTTCTTGAACCTTTCCATCAGGAGAATTGTTTTTTCCTCAGTCAAGCAAGTAAGGAAACTTAGTAGGTTCTTGAATAAACACGGTAACATACTAGTTTTTCCAATAATGATTTAATCTCAAGTAGTATTCAGGATGTTTAGAAGCACTAATGCCATTTCTTTACACAAGTAAAAGACCCTAGTAACTTAGGCCTGATGTTAAGCACAAGGAAAACTGACAATAATAAGGCCAGGCACTTAACACAGATATATAATTTCCTTTTCAAATTGAATGCTCTTTTAACAAGAAAAAGTGATTGAAGATCTATGTTTAAAGATTTGCACCAAGGAAAGAAAATGGGGTCTGGCAAACTTGGAGGTACTAACTGAAGAAAAAAAATAGTCGTTTCAAGATTTGTATTTCCTTCCATTAATTCCATACAATCGATCACATTAATTAAGAAATGGGGAAAAAGGGGGAATTTGGGAGAAGTTCAAGGAAAATTTCTTCATATGTGACATGTACTTTAAAATCACAAGTGTTGCATAGAAGCCAATGATAAAAAAGAAAAAAGAAAAGAAAAGACAGTATGATCAGATACTGTGGCCACACTTCTTGGGTTTAAATCCAGGATCATAACTTTTTAAGATTTGTGACCATGGGAAACAAATTTATTCTCTGTTCCTCTATTTTCTGATTTTAAAAACTGGGAAATTAGAAGTTCCTACTTCATAAAGTTGATGTGAGGACTTATTTAACAAAGATATTTAATGCACTAACCCATGCTAATCACTATACAAGTGTGAATCATCTTTTCTTAATTAAAATTCACTGAAAAATCCTTTATTAATTTCTGTGTAACAGACTCTGTTTTAGTTACTGTAGATACGGCTCTGAGCAAAATGATCCCTGCTTTCAAGAATTAACAATGGAGATAGATAATATAAAGCATGCATGTAAACAAATAAGACAATTCAAACAGCAATAAACTCTATAAAGGTAATAAAGCAGGACCATGTAATAGGGAGTGGCCTGGGTAGGGGTCACAGTTGACATGGAGGAAAGGATACATCTGAATAACTGAGAGGACTTGCTGATGTACTGTATTAGAATGGTAAAGAGAGTTATCAAAGAGAACTCCTAGTTTTGGTGTAAACTACTGCATAGAAATTAGTGACTGTGGTAGGATGAATAATGGACCCCCGCCCCCGACCAAGACATCCATGCCCTAAAAGATAGATATCATATAAAGTATCTTCTCTGAACACAGTGAGATGAAGTTCGCAATCAGTAACAGAAGGCAAATTGGAAAATTCACAAATTTGTGGAAATGAAACTACACACTCAAACAACCAATGGATCAAAGAAGAAATCACAAGGTAAATTAGAAAATGTCTTGAGACAAATGAAATGAAAACACAATGTATCAAAACTTACAGGACACAGTGAAAGCAGTGCTATGGGTGGGGGGTGGGTTGGGATTTATAGCTATATACACATTGAAACAGAAGAAACATCCCAAATTAACAACCTAACTTTACAGCCTCAGAAACTGGAAAAAGAACAAACTAAACCCAAAGCTACAAGAAGAAAAATAGTAATAATAAAGATTAAAACAGACATAAATGAAATATAAAATAGAGAAAATCAACAAAGCTAGAAGTTAGTTCTTTGAAAAGATCAACAAAGTTGACAAACCTTTAGCTATCTGGCAAAAAAAGAATGAAAAAAAGACAACTAAAAAAAAAAAAGACAGAAATGAAAGTGGGGACATTACAACTGATGCTAAAGAAATAAAAAGGATTATAAGAAATACTATGAACAACTGTATGCTAACACACTGGAAAATCTAAATGAAATGAACACATTTTTAGAAACACAAAGCCTACCAAGTCTGAATCACAAAGCAACAGAAATCCTATAAGTATACCTATAACTAGTAAGGAGACTGAATCAGTAATCAAAAATATCCCCTCAAAGAAAAGCACTGGACCTTATGGCTTCACTGGTAAACTCTACCAAACATTTAAAGATCTAACACAAATCCTTAAATTTTAAAAATAATAAAAGTGGAGGGAATACTTCCTAACTCATTCTATGAGGCCAGCATTTTCCAGATATCAAACCTAGACTAAGACATTACAAAAAAAGAAAACTACAGATCAATTTCCCTTATGAACAATGATGCAACATCTTCAACAAAATACTAGCAAACTGAATTCAGGAGCAAAAAAGACATCTAAATCAGAAAGGAAGAAGCAAAATTATTTTTGTTTGCAGATGATATGATCTTATATGTAGAAAACAATAGAAGTTTTACAAAAAGCCCAGTAGAACTAATAAATAAATTCAGCAAAGTAGCAGGATATAAAGTCAACACTCAAAAAGCAATTCAATTTCTATACACTAATAATGAATGATCTGCAAAATAAATTAAGAAAACATTTCTATTTACAAATAGCACAGCATCAAAAAGAATTAAATACTTGGGAATTAACTTAACAAAGGAGGTGAAAGACTTATACAATGAAAACTACAAAACATTTCTGAAAGAAATTAAAGAAGATGTAAATAAATGGAAACACATTCCAGGTTCATGAATTGGAAGAGTTAATATTGTTAAGATGTCAATATTATCCAAAGTGCCCTACAAATTGAATGGAATCCCTATCAAATTTCCAATGGCCTTTTGTGTAGAAGTGAAAAAAAACCCTATCTTAAAATTTATAGGGAATCTCAGGAGACCATGAATAGCCAAAACAATCTTGAAAAACAGGAACAAAGCTGGAGACTCACACTTCCTGGTTTCAAAACTTACTAGAAAGCTACAGTAATCAAAACCCTGTGCTACTGGCATGAAAACAGACATATAAACCAAGGGAATAGAACAGAGATCCCAGAAATAAACCTTTGCAAATATGGCCAAATGATTTTCGACATGGGTGCCAAGATCATTCAATGGAGAAAGGACAGTCTTTCAACCAGTAGTCCTGGGAAAACTGAGTATCCACATGCAGAAAACTGAAGTTGGACCCTTAACTAATACCACATATAAAATTTAACTCCAAATGGATCAAAGATCTAAATGTCAGACCTAAAACTATAAAACTCTTAGAAGAAAATAATATGCAAAAGCTCCACAACATTGAATTTGACAATGATTTCTTGGACATTGCACCAAAGGTACAGATTATAAAAGAAAAATAGACAAATTTCATGAAAACTTAAAACTTTTGTACATTAAAAGACATTACTAACAGAGTAAAAACCTACAGAATGGGACAAAATATTTGAAAATCAATCTGATAAGGGATTATAATCCAGAATATATCAAGAATTTCTAAAAACTCATGAACAAAAAAATCAAAGAACTGGGCTTCCCTGGTGGCGCAGTGGTTGAGAGTCCGCCTGCCGATGCAGGGGACGCGGGTTCGTGCCCCGGTCTGGGAGGATCCCGCGTGCCGCGGAGCGGCTGGGCCCGTGGGCCATGGCCGCTGGGCCTGCGCGTCCAGAGCCTGTGCTCCGCAACGGGGGAGGCCACAAAAGTGAGAGGCCCGCGTACAGCAAAAAAAAAAAAAAAAAAAAAAATCAAAGAACCTAATTGTAAAAGGACCTAATTTAAAAATGGGCAAAGGACCTGAAGAGATATTTCTCCAAAGAAGTTATACAAAACCAACAAGCACATGAAAAGATGCTCAGTATCACTAATCATTAGAGAAATACAAATCAAACCCATAATGAGATATCACCTCATAGCCATTAGGATGGCTACATTCAAAATAAACAGAAAACAAGTGTTGGTGAGGATATAGAGAAACTGGAATCCTTTCACCCTGTTGGTAGGAATGGAAAATGGTACAGCAACTGTGGAAAATGTTACGCAGTTCCTCAAAAAATTAAAAATAGAATTAGTCTATCATCCAGTAATTCTACTTCTAGGTATATACTCAAGAGAATGAAAATCCAGGTCTTGAAGAGATATTTGTACACCCATATTCATAGCAGCATTATTCACAATAGCTACAATGTGGAAGCAACCTAAGGATCCATGGATGAATGAATAGATAAGCAAAAGGTGTTATACACATACACTGGAATACTATTCAGCCTTTAAAAGGAAGGGAATGTTGACATATGCTACAGTATGGATACATCTTGAGGACATAATTATGAGATATGTCAATAATAAAAAGACAGTTACTGTATGATTCCATATACATGAGGTATGCAGAGTGGTCAAATTCATGGAGATAGAAAGACTAATGGAGGTTACCAGAGGATGGGAGGAGGGGGGAATGGCGAATTGCTATTAATGGGTACAGAGTTTCAGTTTTACAAGATGAAAAGAGTTCTGAAGAAGGATGGTGGTGGTTGAGCACCAAAGTGAATGTACTCAATGCTATCAAACTGTACACTTAATATAGTTAAGATGGTAAATATCATGTTACGTGTATTCTACCACAGTGTAAAAAAAAGTTTTGAAAGGGAATAAAGATACCCACATCTGAATCCCTGGAACATATGAATGCTATCTTATATGGCAAATAAATACCTTTGCAAATATGATTAAATTAAGGATCTTGAGAAGGGGAGATTATCCTGGATTACCCAAGTGGGCCTAAAATGCAATCATATGTAGCCTATAAGAGGTAGGAAGAGAGTGGTCTGAACACAGAAAAAGAAGAGAAGGCAGTGACACTAGGGAGGCAGATGTTGGAGTGTTGTGGTAACAAGCAGAAGAATGTTGGTAGCCACCAGAATCTGGAAGAGGCCAGGAATGGATGACACCCTAGGGACTCCAGAGAGAGCACAGCTTTGCAGACACCTTAATTTCTGGTCCAGTAAAACTGATCATGGCCTCCAGAACTGTGGTGTAATACATTCCTATTGTTTTATACCACCAGCTTTGTGGTAATCGTCACTACAGTCATAGGACACTAATACAGTGACATTTACTATAGTGGGGAAAACTAGGAAGAGGTTTCAGCACAGATAAAAATAAAGTTTTTGATTTAGGCATTATTTCTGAGGCACATATGAGAATCTGATAATTTACATCAAACAAAAATGTAAAGCAAAGGAGCCAAATGTGATTCCCTAGGGAGAGAGCAGAGCAGAGCAGAGCACAGGGTCCAGGCTTGAGCTCCACAGTATGGGAACACTGGGAAACCATGTAGAGATTGAGAGTCCAACACAAGAGGGCATTTGCTGTCCTTGATAAACATAGTTATTGTCAAGGAGAGACAAAAACAAGACAGGATTGGTTGAAGACCCTGGTTAGTAAGGAATTAGAGGGAGCATGGAGCTGTCAAATTTGTAAAAATGGTAGGTGTATTTAGGCACATTTGCTAGGGTATTAAAAATCAGAGCACAATGTGGAGTTTTGTAGAATTTGAGAAAACTCCATTTGAGACACCTATATTCCTTTCCAGCTTGGAAAAAAGAAAACATATTCCCAAATGTAATTGCCAACTGTCTACTATTAAACGAATGTATTAAAACTTTCTCAATTTTACACAGCACCTCCAAAAATGGGTATTAATCTGAATTTGGATATATGGGATGATTTACTTGCATTTAAAATGCATTTAAAAACCACAGCAGGTAAAAATAGATAAACTTTATATATTAATAATGACCGACTAATGGGTGTGTCACATGATAAAAAATTTCTTGGGTTTCCCTGGTGGTGCAGTGGTTAAGAATCCGCCTGCCAATGCAGGGGACATGGGTTCAATCCCTGGCCTGGGAAGATCCCGCATGCCGCAGAGCAACTAAGCCCGTGCACCACAACTACTAAGCCTGCGCTCTAGAGCCCACAAGACACAACTACTAAACCCACGTGCCACAGCTAGTGAAGCCTGTGCACCTAAAGCCCGTGCTCTGCAACAAGAGAAGCCACAACAATGAGAAGCCTGTGCACTGCAACGAAGAGTAGCCCCCACTCGCCGCAACTAGTGAAAGCTCGTGCACAGCGACGAAGACCCAACACAGCCAAAAAACAAACAAATAAATAAATAAATTTCTTGTATTGTTCCTTTCCTCAAATTTTCCTACTCCTAGAAAACAAACCCTAATGTGAACAATGATTTGATCCAAGTATAGACCATTTTTAATTTTACAGAGCAGAAACAATCATGTAACAACACTGGGTTATTTTTTCATGTACAAAGTGTTTCCCTATTGGGACATTATTTCTGAGTTGAGAAAGAATAAGGAGGAAATAATTTTGTTAAGAAGGAAAAAAAGACATAAAGGTTTTCTTTAAAGATAATATAAATACAGTGTTTATGGCTTTTGATCTGTTGAATGCAGAGAGACAGCCACAGAATTTTAAGGATGCTGGTCTTCACATCCCCCTTCCTTATCACCTGGGGAGGAGACAGAACAGTGTAAATTTAACACTGGCTTAAACAGCTACACATCTGCAGTGGACAGAAACTGAAGCTGAATTTCTTTCATAGGAGCCTGGGAATTATAGCCTATGTGTATAGCTGAATTTTGCTGAAGTAGTGAGTGCTGATTAAGGCAGTTAAATGAATAAAGGACATCATTAAGAGTGACCTTGTGGAAGACCTGTTAATGAGGCTAATTTTTTGATAAACAGATTTTTAGGTTGGAGACAAGACGGCTGAGTAGAACTAGAGTGCAACTCCTCTCAAGAAAACACAAAAGTCACAATAAACTGTTGAATAACCATTGACAAGAATGACGGGAATCTACCAAAAAAGATATTCTACATCTAAAGACAAAGAAGAAATCCCAGTGAGATGGGGGAGGACATGAGAAGCAAGAGGAACTACAACTCTGCAGCCTACGGAACAGAAATGACAATCACAGAAAGTTAGACAAATGAGACAACAAAGGAATATGTTCCAGACAAAAGAACAAGATAAAACCCCAGAAGAACAATGAAGTGAACTGGAGATAGGCAATCTACCCAAAAAATAATACAGAGTAATGATAGTAAAGATGATCCAAGATCTCGGAAAAAGAATGGAGGCACAGACTAAGAAGATACAACAAATGTTTAACAAAGAGCTAGAAGACATAAAGAATAAACAAACAGAAATGAACAATATAATAACTGACATGAAAAACACACTAGAAGGAATCAATAGCAGAATAAATAAGGCAGAAGAACGAATAAGTGAGCTGGAAGACAGAATGGTGGAAATCACTGCCGTGGAACAGAATAAAGAAAAAAGAATGAAAAGAAATGAAGACAGCCTAAGAGACCTCTGGGACAACATGAAACACACCAACATTTACATTATGTGGGTCCCAGAAGGACACAAGAGAGAGAAAGGACCTGAGAAAATATCTGAAGAGACAATAGCTGAAACTTCCTTAACATAGGAAAGGGAACAGTCACCCAAGTCCAAGAAGTGCAGAGTTCCATATAGGATAAACCCAAGGAGGAACACACTGAGATACATATTAAATTGATAAACATTAAAGACAAAGAGAAAATATTAAAAGCAACACTTGAAAAGCAACACATAAAATACAAGGGAATCCCCATAAGGTTATCAGCTGATTTTTCAGCAAAAACTCTGCAGGACAGAAGGGAGTGGCATGATATATTTAAAGTGATGAAAAGGAAAAACGTGCAACCAAGAATACTCTACCCAGCAAGGCTCTCATTCAGATTCAATGGAGAAATCAAAAGATTTCCAAACAAGTAAAAGCTAAGAGAATTTAGCACCAACAAATCAGCTTTACAGCAAATACTAAAGGAACTTCTCTAGGCAGAAAAGAAAAGGTCACAACTAGAAAGAAGAAAAACACGAACGGGAAAGCTTACAGGTAAAGGCAAACAGAGTAAAGGTAGGAAATCATCCACACACAAATATGATATCAAAACAAGCAACTGTGAGGAAAGTACCAATGCAGGATATTAGTAATGCATTTGAAAGTGAGACCAGCAACTTAAGACAATCTTGTCTATATACAGACTGCTATATCAAAAGCTCATGGTAACCATAAACCAAATATCTACAATAGCTATACACATAAAAAAGAAAAAGGAATCCAAACACAACACTAAAGATAGTCATCAAATAACAAGAGAAGATAATAAAAGAGGGATGGAAGAAAAAAGACCTACGAAAACAAATCCGAAACGATTA
Source organism: Lagenorhynchus albirostris (assembly GCF_949774975.1). NCBI lineage: Eukaryota > Metazoa > Chordata > Mammalia > Artiodactyla > Delphinidae > Lagenorhynchus > Lagenorhynchus albirostris. The sequence goes on along the minus strand of NC_083097.1, from coordinate 107,125,472 downwards.
ACAAAATGGCAATAAGAACATACATATTGATAATTACCTTAAATGTAAATGGATTAAATGCTCCAACCAAAAGACATAGAGTAGATGAATGGATATGAAAAGAAGATTCGTATATATGTTGTCTACAAGAGACCCACCTCAGATCTAGGGACACATACAGATTGAAAGTGAGAAGATGGAAAAAGGTATTCCATGCAAATGGAAATCAAAAGAAAGCTGGAGTGGTAATACTCATGTAAGACAAAAGAGACTTTAAAATAAAGGCTGTTAGATGAGACAAAGAAGGACACTACATAATGATTAAGGGATCAATCCAAGAAGAAGATATAACAATTGTAAATATATATACACCCAACACAGAAGCACCTCAATATATAAGGTAAATGCTAATAGCCATAAAAGGAGAAATTAACAGTAACACAATCATAGTGGGGGACTATAACACCCCACTTACATCAGTGCACAGATCTTCCAGACAGAAAATGAATAAGGACACATGGGCCTTAAATGACACATTAGACCTGATGGACTTAATTAATATTGATAGAACATTTTATCCAAAAGCAGCAGAATACACATTCTTTTCACATGCACATGGAACATTCCCCAGGATAGATCACATGCTGGACCATAAAGCAAGTCTCAATAAATTAAAAAAAACTGATATCATATTAAGCATCTTTTCTAAAAACAACACTATGAGATTAGAAATCAACTACAAGAAAAAAACTGCACAAAAACACAAACACATGGAGGCTAAACAATATGTTACTAAATAATTAATCAATCGCTGAAGAAATCAAAGAGGAAATCAAGAAATATCTAGAGACAAATGAAAACATGACGAAAAAAAACCTATGGGATGTGGCAAAAGCAGTTCTAAGAGGGAAGTTTATAACAATACAATCTTACCTCAGGTAACAAGAAAAATGACAAATAAACAACCTAACCTTACACTTAAAGCAACTGGAGAAAGAAGAACAAACAAAACCCAAAGTTAGTAGAAGGAAAGAAATCATAAAGATCAGAGTGGAAATAAATGGAATAGAGATGAAGAAAACAGTAGAAAAGATCAAAGAAACTAAAAGTTGGTTCATTGAAAAGATAAACAAAATTGATAAACCTTTAGGCAGACTCATCAAGAAAAAAGGAAGAAAGCCCAAATCAATAAAACTAGAAATGAAAAGGAAAAGTTACGACACCACAGAAATAAAAAAGGATCATAAGAGACTACTATAAGCAAGTATTTGCCAATAAAATGGACAACCTAGAAGAAATGGACAAATTCTTAGAAAGGTACAATCTCACAAGATGGAACCAGGAAGAAATAGAAAATAAGAACAGACCAATCACAAGTACGGAAACTGAAACTGTGATTAAAAAATTCCCAACAAACAAAAGTCCAGGACTTTTACTGGCTTTACAGGTAAATTCTATCAAACATTTAGAGAAGAGTTAACAACCATTGTTCTAAAACTATTCCAAAAAATTGCAGAGAAAGGAATACTCACAAACTCATTCTATGAGGCTGCCATCACACTGATACCAAAACCAGACAAAGATACCACAAAAAAAGAAAATTACAGATCAATATCATTGATGAACATAGACCCAAAAATATTAGCAAACCGAATCCAACAATACATTAAAAGGATCATACACCATGATTAAGTGGGATTATTCCAGGTATGCAAGGATTTTTCAGTCTCCACAAATCAATCAGTACGATACACGACATTAACAAATTGAAGAATAAAAACCATATGATCATCTCAATAGGTGCAGAAAAATCTTCTGACAAAGTTCAACACCCATTTATGATAAAAACTCTCCAGCAAGTGGGCATAGAGGGAACATTCCTCAACATAATAAAAGCCATATATGACAAACCCACAGCTAACATCATACTCTATGGTGAAAAGCTGAAAGTATTTCCTCTAAGAACAGGAACAAGACAAGGATGTGCACTCCTGCCACTTTTATTCAACATAGTTTTGGAAGTCCTACCCACGGCAATCAGAGGAAAAAAAGAGTAAAAGAAATCCAAATTGGAAAAGAAGTAAAATTGTCACTGTCTGAAGATGATATGGTACCATATATAGAAAATCCTAAAGATGCTACCAGAAACCTTCTAGAGCTCATCAATGAATGTGGTAAAGTTGCAGGACACAAAATTAATACACAGATTTCTGTTGCATTTCTATACAAAAACAATGAAATATCAGAAAGAGAAATTAAGGAAACAATGCCATTTACCATCACATCAAAAAGAAAAAAATACATAGGAATAAACCTACCTAAGGAGGCAAAAGACCCCTACTCTGAAAACTAAAAGACTTTGATGAAAGAAACAGAAGATGAGGCAAACAGATAGAAAGATATACCCTGTTCCTTGATTGGAAGAATCAATATTGTCAAAATGACTATATTACCCAAGGCAATCTATAGATTCAATGTAATCCCTATCAAATTCCCAATTACATTTTTCACAGAAGTAAAACAAAAAATTTAAAAATTTGTGTGGAAACACAAGATACCCCAAATAGCCAAAGCAATCTTGAGAAAGGAAAATGGAGCTGGAGGAACCAGGCTACCTGACTTCTGACTATACTACAAAGCTACAGTAACAGTTTTGTACTGGCACAAACACAGAAATATAGACAAATGGAACAGGATAGAAAACCCAGAAATAAACCCACACACCTATGGTCAATTAATCTATGACAAAGGGGGCAAGAATATACAATGGAGAAAAGACAGTCTCTTCAATAAGTGGTGCTGGGAAAACTAGACAGTTACATGTAAAAGAATGAAATTAGAACATTCTCTAACACCATAATACAAAAATAAACTCAAAATGGATTAAAGACCTATATGTAAGACTGCATATTATAAAATTCTTAGAGGAAAACATAGGCAGAATACACTTTGTCATAATTTGCAGCAATATCTTTTTGGATCCACCTCCTAGAGTAATGAAAATAAAAACAAAAATAAGCAAACAGGACCTAATTAAACTTAAAACCTTTTGCACAGCAAAGGAAACCATAAACAAGACAAAAAAACAACCCACAGGATGGGAGAAAATGTTTGCAATTGATGCAACTGACAAGAGATTAATCTCCAAAATATACAAACAGTTCACGCAACTCAATATGTAAAAAACAAACAACCCAATCCAAAAATGGGCCAAAGATCTAAATAGACATTTCTCCAAAGAAGACATACAGATGGTCAAAAGCACATGAAAAGATGCTTAACATCGCTAATTATTAGAGAAATGCAAATCAAAACTACAATGAGGTATCACCTCACACCGGTCAGAATGGTCCATCATCAAAAAGCTTACAAACAGTAAATGCTGGAGAGGGTGTGAAGAAAAGGGAACCTTTTTCTACACTGTTGGTGGGAATGTAAATTTGTACAGCCACTATGGAGAACATTATGGAGGTTCCTCAAAAAACTAAAAATAGAGCTACCATATGATCCAGCAATCCCACTCCTGGGCATATATCTGGAGAAAACCTTAATTCGAAAAGATACATGCACCCTAAATATTTATTGCAGTACTATTCACAATAGTGAAGCTATGGGAGCAGTGTACATGTCCATGAACAGATGAATGGATAAGGAAGATGCTGGTACATATATACAATGGAATATTACTCAGCCATAAAAACGAATAAAATAATTCTATGTGCAGCAACATAGATGGACCTAGAGATTATCATACTAAGTGATGTCAGAGAAAGACAAATATCATATCACTTACATGAGGAATCTAAACAAATGATACAAATGAATTTACTTACAAAACAGAAACAGACTCACAGACTTAGAAAACAAACTTATGGTTACCAAAGGGAAAAAAGGGCGAGGGTGTAAATTAGGAGGTTGGGATTAACATATACACACTACTATATATAAAATAGGAATCAACAAGGACCTACTGTATAGTATAGGGAACTCTACTCAATATTCTGTAATAACCTAAATAGGAAAAGAATCTGAAAAAGAACAGATATATGTATATGTATAACTGAATCACTTTGCTGTACACCTAAATCTAATACAACATTGTAAATCAAATATGCTCCAATATAAAATAAAAATATAAAAATAAAAAAATAATATAAATACAATGTTTAAATTCTGGGAGAATATTTAGTCTTTTTCCAGCATATCACATTACATACCTCTATCTGTGGATGCCATGACTATAAAAGATCATTTTACATGACTTAGTTTGAAATATTAATTTATAAGCAATATGTATTTTGACAACATAATATTTTCTTTCATATATTTAAAAATCATTAACTGGCCTAATTAAAATAGCTGATAGAATTTTTTTCCAGAAGTAGTACTTAAAGATTTAAAAAAACTTTCTCAAGGGCCCAATTAAATAAAATCATAAATGAAAAGAAAGTTACAATTAACACCAGAGAAATACAGAGGATCATAAGAGATTACTATGAATAATTATACATCAATAAATTGGACAACCTATAAACAATGAATAAATTCCTGGAAATGTGCAATCTCCCAAGACTGAATCAGGAAGAAATAGAAAGTATGAAAGACCAATTACCAGTAATGAAATTGATTCAGTAATCAAAAAACTCCCAATAAACAAAAGTCAAGGACCAGACAGCTCCACAGGTGAATCTACCAAACATTTAAAGAAGAGTTAATGTCTATCCTTCTCAAACTATTCCCCAAAACTGAAGAGAAAGGAACACTTTCAAATTCATTCTGTGAGGCCAGAATTGCCTTGATACCAAAACTAGACAGAGACACCAGAAGAAAAGAAAATTACAGGCCAATATCCCTGATGAATATAGATCTAAAACTCCTCAACAAAATATTAGAAAATCAAATTCAACAATACATTAAAAGGATATTACACCATGATTAAGTGAGGTTTATCCCAGAGTTGCAAGGATGGTTCATTATCCACAAATCAATGTGACACATCATGTAAACAAACTGAGGAATAAAAATCATATAATCATCTCAATAGGTGCAGAAAAAGCTTTTTACAAAATTCAACATTTATTTATGATAAAAAAAACTTTCAATGAAGTGGGTATAAAGGGAATATACCTCAACATAATAAAGGCCAGATATGACAACATCAACAGCCAACATCATACTCAATCGTAAATAGGTGAAAGCATTTCCTCTAGAATCAGGAATAAGATAAAGATGCCCACTCTCACCACTTCCATTCCATATAGTATTGGAAGTCCTAGCCATAGCAGTCAGACAAGAAAAACAAACAAAACAAACAGAAACTCTTAGATACAAAGGGGTGACTGCCAGAGAGAGAGGGCGGGGGGGTACATGAAATAGGTGAAGGGTAGTAAGAGGTAAAAACCTCCAGTAATGAAATTAGCAAGTCAAGGTCCTATCATACACAGCAAAAGGAATATGGTCAATAACATTGTAATAACTTCATTTGGGAACAGATGGTTACTAGACTTATGGTGGTGACCATTTCATAATGTATGCATATGTCAAAGCACTATGCAGTATACCTGAAACTACATAATAATGCAAGTCAACTTTTTCTATTAAAAATTTTTTAAAAAATACTTTCTTCATAAATGAGTACACCTGAAGTGAGGCAAAAGAGAGCATTGTCTTCCATTAAAAGGGGAAGTCCTTTTAGTACATAGAAATATTTTAAGAATCCCACAAGATTTCCAAATTATAGAGCAATCATTATATATATATATATATATATACACACACATTGATGTATGCATTTGCACATGCAGTAAACATGAATATGTATACATTTATGTTCATGAATATATGAAATAAATATATTTATTAAATATGTATATATATATATATGAAATAAAACATACCCAAATCCCCCAACGAGTGTTTGTTTCCCAACATGGACTAACATGAGGAAGTAATTTATAACACCCACCGCCACCAAACACAGAGACAACCAGATTGCTTTTGCTCCTGGGAAGCCCCTGGGAGGGAAGGAAAAAATTCCTACTTGATATGACAAGAGGTGCTTCCTGGGAAATTCAAACATGTAACTAGAAACACACTAAAGTCTTGGGCATAAGAGCACTCTCAGGGCAGGGCAGCTAAGCTTGGACTTGCATGGGCTCTGCGTCTGTAACACAGGTTACCTAAGTAGCTGTGTGCCGGCTTTTCCTCCACAATTTTGATTCTTCTTGCTCCAGCAGGTATCACCAACACTTCTACATAACCTGTAAGAATCAATAAAACATGAAATACATCTTGAGTTTTTTCTAATTCTTCTTTTCTTCATTGACTTGCCCTATCTCTCTTTTGGTTTTGGCTTTTGCTGTGATACTTCAATACCTATGTAAAGAAAAAAAATTATGTATAAAAGCTGTCATAAATTCAAGTGGAGAAGTTTCTTGGAAAAATGTTGAGAATACAACACTATCAAGAGCAAGTAGGTGACTGTAAAGCTCCCTGACAGCTTATGAATTATGAGGTGAGAAAAAAGCACAACAGGACAGCCTGGTTAGAAACACAGTGAATCTTGGAACAGAGCAAACAGCCTTAAGTTCTGCTCATGGAACTCCTTTAAGTTAGAAAGTGGGTGGAAGGAGCAAACACAGCTGGAGAGCATACAGATGGCGGATGTCTGGTCCCTGAAGTTGTTGAGTATAGGACAAGAGAGACCAAGCCCTCTCTGGAAGATTAGCCAAGGGTTTTGAATCTGGGGCTGGAGAGAAGTGTAATAAGGCCACACCAAGCAATCTGGTGTCACCCTGGAAGGTGTCAGACGGCTAGGAGCAAGATACAATTAGGTGTTTCTTAGGAAATATTCTTCAGCAGTGGTTAGGAATGTAATGCCTGAAGTGAAATAAGACGGTAAGATAAAGCTGGATAGAAGAGAAAGTGTGCATAAAAAGTCAAAATCAAGACTTCATTTGGTACAGAAAAGACAGCAGATGCCAACTTTTGGCTTAATAGTTATGCTTTAAAATTATAGTAAAATAACATTTAATAGTCTTCTTAGTACTTCTGTGTAGCTACATACAGCCCTGATAAAAGTCTAATTTCAAAGCTACGTTAAAAAGGTATAACAGCTAATCCCAGAGTTGTCTCCTGTTGATCAATAATTCAAATTCCTGAAACTGTTGACAGTTATTTGGTGTTTACCAAAAGGTAACAGACACCCCACCTGGTGGTAGTGTCCGGGATTAGAGGTCTGTGCTTTTCAAATCAACATTTCCATTAGCAAATAATACTTACTCAATTTAACCATTTTTAGTAACACCAAATCATACAAGCACTTCCACTTTGTTATATGAACACAATATGCAGCAATGAAAATGGAAACAAATGTTTACTGTCTATTGGTATATTGAAGTAAGGTAAGAAGGTCTGTGTACTCAATGAGCTTATAATTGAATCAAGACAAGGCACAAATATCTTACATAAAAACGACTTAAATAAAACTTCCAAATTTATGTTAAAAAGATCATATTCAAAATAGTTTAATTCCCTACTGAAGAATGTAAATCAATGTTGTTTAAACTGTCCCCCTTCTCTGATCACGTCAATACTCAAAAGTTTCGCTGCTATTTTAACTCACAGAAGTGGGATTTTTTTCCTTTTTTTCTTTTAAGTGGTTATATACATTACTTATGTTTGAGAAACACTGGCATCAGCAGGAGTCACAATGATTCAGAGGAGAGAACATTTCATATAGTCAAGGAAAGCTTCATAAAGAAGCAGATAGATTAACTGTCTTTGAAGAACGTATAGAATTTGGATATACAGGTGACCCTTGAACAATGCAGGGGTTAAGGGCACTGATCTTCCATGCAGTAAAAAATCTGAGTATAATAAATAGTGCACCCTCTGTATCCGTGGTTCTACATCCGTGGATTCAAACAACTGCAGGTCGTGTGGTACTATAGTATTTACTATTTTTAAAAATCCACATATAAGTGGACCAATGCAGTTCAAACCTTTGTTATTTAAGAGTCAACTACATACAGAAAAAGAATGAGTTCACTGAATGTAAAGAAAAGTAACATAGTAAGTGGTATTTTTAGGACCACAGAAATATAATAATTCTGACAGAATGAGAAGGTGTAAGAACTTGGCTATATTAGGAGAGTTTAAATGCATGCCCAGGACACTGAATTTATCCATTTGAAGCTACTGAACATTCTACAGCAAGGAATGTGGTAGTTAGATACCAGCTTGGAGAGGCTTTATCTGACAGCAGTATGCAAGATGCCCAGCGATATAGTTGTAGATAACAGTGTCAGGAGGCTAATGTAAAAATCCAGGAGTGCTAGAGGCTAAGGTAGAAAAACCAGAAGGCATAGTAAAGAAAACAAATTCTGAATTTGAGAACCAATAGAAAGTGGGGAAATAAACATTGAACACAATTCTTCATTATTATGTGCAAATGCAGCCATCGTTTATAGGAACATGGAAGTCAAGTTTGGGCAATAATCTGATGTTTGGCTTTGCAATTTTTTTTTAACAAAACAGTATAACACACTAGTAAAAATATCCAGTAAGAACTCTGGAACTTCTGCAACTCCAGGAAAAGGTCAGCCTGTTGAAGTACCTTTGTGAGGCAGTAATTTAAGCCATGAGAGTTAACGGAGAAAACTGAGAGACAGGAGAAGTCAAGGATGCAACCTCGGTGACAGTTATGTTTTTTTTTTTTAATTTGTTTATTTAATTTATTTATTTTTGGCTGCATTGGGTCTTCATTGCTGTGTGCGGGCTTTCTCTAGCTGCAGCAAGTGGGGGCCACTCTTTGTTGCGGTGTGTGGGCTTCTCACTGTGGTGGCTTCTCCTGTTGCAGAGCATGGACTCTAGGCACGCAGGCTCAGTAGTTGTGGCTTGCGGGCTCTAGAGCACAGGCTCAGTAGTTGTGGTGCATGGGCTTAGCTGCTCCACAGGATGTGGGATTTTCCTGGACCAGGGCTCAAACCCATATCTCCTGCATTGGCAGGCAGATTCTTAACCACTGTGCCACCAGGGAAGCCCTATGGTTTTTAACAGAGAGACTGAAAAAAAAAATTAGGAAAGAATACAGAGAAGGAATAATCATGATAGGTAGAGATCTGGCTATTTTGATGTAGTAGGATCTTATGAATTCGAATATTTTAAAAAGAATTGTTGGTGCAAAAAGCTGTACAGACATCAAAGAGAAAGGTGACCAAGGAGAGCCCATTGGATGTCACAATCAAGAGGTAACTGTTCATCTCTGAGCAAATAAATTTAGTAATGTGTTTGGAGAAGATGATAAGTTTCAGGATGTTGAAAAAGAAGAGTAGATAGAGAAAAGTAGAGGAGAGGTAGTAACTGTAAATTCCTGTTTGAGTTTAGCAGGAAACCCAGAGGTATGTTGTATTTTAGGACAACAGTTACGTATAAGTTTATAGTAATATCTATATACTACAGATAGTATAGAGCAATATAGAGCAATATATAATATAGAGCAATTATTCAATTGAAAAGGCTTGGAGGACAGGTGAGTTAGATTAAGTTTAAAGAAGAAAGAGAGCAAGAAAAATATTAAGCAAAGACATCTGAAGAGGGATAGCTGAAGACTGAGGCTCTAGATATTTTTCAGTAAATAAGCCATTTAGCACAATTGAGAATGCACATTTTTAAAAGAAGTGAATATACGAGTGGTTACTGCTGAGCTCAGAAGTTGAAATAAAACCTGTGATGTCAAGGTCATAAATTTGATCCTCACGTTGGACAGTTTGCTTTGTACATAGGAAGATCCTATTTCATAACCAGAGATCCCATTCTTAATCAGCCATCTTAAAATGCCCAAAGTAATCATTATCTTCTCGGTAGTATTAATGATAAATGCCACATTTTGATCAACTGCTATGTGCTAGTCACAATTATAGATAATTTATTTCATTTAGCCATAATGATACCATCTAAGGTAGATATTTAATAGATTGGAAAATAAAGGTAGAGAAAAAAACTGCCTTTTTCAAGACTTCCTTGTTAGTAATTAGCTGACGCAAGGTTTGAACTCAGATCTGTCTGATTCCAGCTATGGCCTGCTGCTACTATTTCACAGGGTAGAATACATGACACTATGACTCTCTTACTGCTGTGGCAAACATACAAATAAAAAGCCTAAGAGCATGTGTTCCTTGTACAGGATTAGTATCATCATCTCTTGTACTAGGAATAACAGGTTTTATGCCCACCTTCTTCTAAATGTAGATTGATAACTATATAGTTGCACAAGTGGCCAAATATACAACTTACCTTTAAAAATCCCTTAAAAAATTATCCCCTGGCCAGGCAAGTTCCAATGAAAGACATGATAAATGTACAAAGGAAAAAGAATTCTCTTCTTAAGTTGATTTTCTAGCTCCAACAAAAATGATTTAGCAAACTCTAAATAGAGCACAGGGACTGAAAACACCCACACGTGTCTGCACATGTGTTACTCATACAATATATACAGTGTGCATGGCCAACTGGACCAAATAAGGCTACAATTCCTTCAAGAAATTTTAGGAAGTCCATAAACTACAAGGATAAAATTGTCTCAAGAGAAATGAATACCACATTCCTAAAGTTACAAGTAAATGAAGCCCACGAGATAATTAAGGACTCATACAGATTTGTATTTTTTAAAGTCGTAACAATATAATGTTCCATTATTAATTAAATTAACAAATGTTAATGGATCACACACTATACTGGTCATTGGGAATAGGGTATTCAACAACAGTAGCCATGATACTTTTCCTCACTGATCTTTAAAATCTAGCAGGAAAGACCAAAGGGTGTAAAATTAGAAAATTACCATACAACTGAACCGTACAGATACAAATACGGTAAGAATCACTAAACTAGTTGGTGATAGGAGGTAGAGGTTGTTCAGGGAACACTTCATTGAAGAAGTGACATTTGAACTGAGATCTAAGTGACATCTAGGAATTAACCAGGCAAAGCTAAGGGGAAGCTAACAGAACAATATTTTTAAATGCAAGGTGCTAGAGGGAGCATGGTCAGTTTGAGCGTCTGTAACAGATCTGGTGGCTGCAGCTTAGAGAAGGAAAGTGACCTTGGTGTGAGATGATGCCAGAGAGACAAGTAGGAACAACACCATACAGGGCCCTATGGTCCAAGTTAAGAATTCTAGTCTCTTCCCTGTAAGCAATGTTAAACTAGCAGAGAGTTGCAAGGAAGACAGATTGTTTTAAGGAAGTAACATTATTCGTCTCTGATATTCCCAATATCGTAGGCATTTTAGACATTTTCCAAATATAACTTACAAACTAATAAACAAAAGTAGAAATTAAAGTGCAATAAAAACAAAGGAGATTTGAATTAGGAATCTGGGGGAAAAATGTATCCACCTAACTGCAGTCAGAATGAACCGCATTACTGATTTTTAACTGTTATTTCTGTTGTCAATGCTTAGTTTAAAAATTAAGTGTTATTACAACTAAGAAGAAGGTCCAGTGCTGAATGTGCATCGGTATTCTTCAGTGAACTGTTTCCATGCAAATTAAGTAACTATGCAGGAATAGTCTTCAAAAATTCTAGTGTCTTTAAATCTCTTCAGTCTTTCAGACTTGATTTGAACTTCTGCACTATAAAAACGTCTCCCATCACAATCAGGCTGAAAAGCTTATTATAATTGCACTTAGGTGAAAGTATAAGAGCCTGTTACATCTCCATCTGACTATTCTAAATGAGTTCTGACAGATTCTGACGTGTAGGACCTGTCACCTTTTTTCACAGCTTTGGAGATTGAGATTTTGATCTGCAATTTACCCTGGGCCTTAGTTATTTTTAGGCTTCAAGTTCTTCAAGCTCACTTATCTTTTATTCTGCTGGGGCCTAGAGAAAGGTTATATTCAGCTTTCGAGGGCTGTGTCTAATTTTCTTTTGTGAAGGATTTTTTAAAATCTAGAATGAACTCAGTCTTCTTGATTATTCAGATATAAATGGCTTATTCTTTGTATCAAAACAAATACATATTTTTAGGTCAGGTCTTGGTATTTGAACAAGAAATGTAAAAAAGGAAAAAGTTGATGTATGTAATGTAAGAATATGAATGATAATGAAAATTTAATCATAAATACTAAGATAGTTCAATAGATAGATGTCTAGGTAAGACACTAACGTGAACATAGAAATGTCTGCTTCCTCTCCGTAAGCTTGAGGGCTTCAGTATAAAGCATTTTCTGTATATAAAGCTTATTGGTGGGTTATTATATTTCAGTACAGATATCACTTTTTGTTGTGGATCACCTTAAAATTCACACTACATAGATCAATCATCATCAGTTCATCCTCATATCCCCTGAGTATTAGTATTTATAGATGAGGAAAGACAACAAGAGAGGACATGTTCCCTCTCTTAATATATCTGGAACATCAGCCCACATCTTCTGACTCCCTGTTATAGTTTCCAACATGCTACATTGCTATAGACTCTCTCTTTTAAAAAATTAATTCCTTTTGAATTCAGTAAAAACATTAGGAAAAAAATAAAGAAAATGGAAAGCTGAAAACCTGAAGACTAATACTCTCAATAGTTGCTTCAGGCTGTTACAAATCATCATTCTCTGTTAGACATCAATAATTTGCATTGGAGGATAAGGTCTGTAGAAACCTGATAACATTAGCCAATGCAAATTAGATTATTCCCTTGCTGCTCCAATTTATTAAATGCACAACAAATGATTTCATGTTTTCAGTATTGGGAAATGGGCTTGTTAGAATTTCTGGCTCATATCACATGTACTGTATGTCATTGCAAAAAATCATTCAATACCCATTACAAAAGTCTTCAACAGAATCAGAACTGTCATTTCTAAGTTAAGTTCAATGTAATCTGTCCCCAGAGATTATTTGGATTGTTAACCTTGAAAAAAATAAAACAATAATCACCTGCTCCTCTGGTGTGATTAAAATCTCCTTTAATGATTTTGCATGATTTTCCATTGCCATTGCATACACCACAATGATCTTCCCTTGCAAGAGACCCTAATAAACCATCACAGCCAACTTTCTGCAACAAGAGAATGACAGTACATCATAAAATGAGCTTTTTCTTCTTTTCTCTTTTAACCACTACTTTAGGACAAACCTAGTCTCTACAAACTAGACATATTTATTTTACAAACTAATAAAATGCCATATTCTCTGGTGCAAACTAATACAGCAAGCTCATGTCAAATAATACCACCTGTAAATTGTCCAAAGTAGGGTAGTGATAAAAGTATTTTTCTTATATTAAGAATTAAATGGTATCCTAAAGCAATTTGGAAAACTATTATTGAGACAAATGCAATTTACATAAATCCCAAAGGAAGTCACATTTCTATTAAATATAACATGATAAATCTAATTCATTCTACTCAACATAGAACAGATAAGCTTCACCGTATGGATGGGTGGCTTCACTCCTAAAGTGGTTGAAGAGGAGATGCTGAGTATTAAATATTAACTCTGTGGAAACCAAATATAAATGTTTACATTCATTACAGTTCACCAATAAACTTCTATCCCCAAATTCTTTGGCATCTAACGCATGAGTGAGTAAGAATTGCTCACAACCTATGGTTGCTATAAGAAAACAGTAACAGTGGGATAATTAATTTTTATATGTTCCCAGAAGAATGATGTTAATATGAATCTTCTTAGATTAAATCATTGACTCTTTTCTAGTGAATAATGTTGGTCTCCCTTTGATGTTCAGAAAATATGATATTTTGCAAAGTTGTGCATACTCAAAGTGCATAAGTTAATGTCTGTACTGTCAGAAATAAATGGTAGAATTATACCATCACCCCTAATCAAGAAGAAGCTGCAAGACTGACTGATGTTACATCCATTTATAACAAGTTACAATTATTTAAATAAATTTTTTAAATATCACATAAAACAGAAAAACAACCAGGGTCTTTTTCTGTGGTTGGTGTCGGTGGTGTTGGGTGTGGGAAGGAGCAGGTTATAAAATGCAGCTGCAGGATGAATATCCCAAGAAAGCAAAAATCGCATTAAACCTGCATAATACAGCATCCTTTCCCTTTGTCACGAGGGTGTGTATCAGTGTCAAGAAGTAGACAAAACAATGCAATAGTGGAGAACTCTGACCAGCGAATCAAAGCTTATTCAGGGAGAAATGAAGAGAATGTTTCTGGATGAAAGAGGTGGTCACCACAGGAAATTCTCAAAATACAACAAAGATATGGTCAGAGTTCACTGATCAGGAGCCATGAAAAGACCTGAGAGTCCTGGGGTTAAAGAAAAAGTCTCTCCTTCATGTACAAATCAGGAGAAAATTTAGAGTAGAGTTTAGAGTGATTTTGAAATGATAAAAAGTGCCTTTATTGCTCTATCCCTAGCATCCGACTTGTTTCTCAGCAAATATAATAAACTTGATAAATAGTAGTTAAATGATTGCATAAATTAGTACCTAGTTGTCTCTTAGTTTTTTGTAACCCTTGTAACTGGGATAGTGTAAGTTTGTAAAATCTAAAATAAAAGGCAGGGATAGACATAATGCCATGGCTCAATAATCACGTAAGCTTAAAATAAGAATCAAAGAGTTAGTATTTTGTAACTGGTAGCCTCAAGTATCCACACTTATCGAAATATGCTCACATAACTCTAAAAGTTGAGGATGAATGACTTGGAAAAGACAATACTGTTTAACTGGTGGCAGGTACCTGAAGTACCAATGGCAGGCTGGAGACTGGCAGGTACCATGATAATACAGAGGAGAGTTTTCTCTATCCTCTTCCAGGATAGAAATGCCAGGGAGCCAAACTGGGTCACCAGGAGAAAGCTGTCTATTTTCAATTGCCCTCCTTAGTCCACTCACCAAGTTTAGAATTCTACATTCAACTTCAATGGTGTATGTTTTATGATAAAAATAAAACACTCTAGCCAAACCCAGTATACAGAGGGTTGTCAGAAACAAAAAAGGAAGCATGCTTTTAATTATACTGAAAGACAGAATGAAGCATGTTAGTTAAAAAGCCAGAATCCTGAAGTATTCCAATGCTGTCAGAAGTTACAACTCATTTCACAGAACTTTAATTATAATCATCAGGTTCACATAACACTTATGCAGAATTTTTTGTTGTTGTTGCTGTTACTTTTATGTTTACCTAGGGACTCTATAAAAGATCTGGCTTACACAATACTGTTAAGTGAAAAGCACAGCAATGTAAGCTATTATATTTGGCATATAGAGTTAGGAAAATAATTTCTTTTGAAAAATAAATTCGTTTAAGTCATATACTAATCTGACATTTACATAAAGTGATAAAATAAAGATAAAAGTTTTAATTGCACAACATACAGTTTTGAAAACAAAATATGTATAGATAAATAACTGCAATGATTTTTAAATAGACAAATGAAAAATTATATTTCAGGCTACTGCCATATTCTGTTAAAGAATAAAGGAAATTAATATGTAATTATAAGACTGTCTCTTATACCAATTATATTGCATGATTCTACGCTTTAAATGTTAGAGCATGATGGCAAAATAAAGAATCTGAGAGCTGCTAAAGCATTTAAGTTTCACGATGTTTCCAAGTTTTTATCCAGAAGTCTATAGACTTCTATTGGACCACAGATTGATCCATCCATAGCTTGTAATTGTTTTCAAATTTTGGAGCATGTGTGCACATGCGTGTGTGTGCATGTGTGGTCAGGTATGCATTTTTTATAGGAAGAAACCAAAACTTTTATCAAATTCTCAAAGGAGTGTATTGCACAAAAAAGTCAATGACCACTGGCCTGCCTATTTCATTTTACAGATTAATGGACACATACATATTTTAAGTGATTTTCCCGAGAACACAGTTTCCTAGTGGTTGTCGTGGATTCAGTCCTCCTCCACTCAGATACCTCTTTTATTACTAAAGGATGTACATATTTTCCTTCCACGCCTGGGAAATTTATCAGCTGATGGCTCTTAGCCTTCAGCCCTGTTCAGAAAATGGCTAGCCTAAAGAAATCTGCGTTTCCCAAGATCACATCCCCCTCATCCCCTGGGACAGCTTGTATCCAAACACTAGTAGATAATGGGGGTTAAAAAGGTCTGGTTTTCTCACCCCAAATGGGGACAACTTTGAAGAGCCATCCCAGCCACAATGCTCCTCACACAGTCAGCTGACATCTTGTGACTGTACCAAGCCCAAATGCTCCCTGTGCTCAGTCCTGCCTCCTTCCCGCTCTGCATACATGTTGATCATGAAAACACCTGGTATTATACTTCCTGCATAATAATCTTCCAGGGGAAGCCAACCTGAGACAGTGGCAGACCTGTAACTAGCAACTTCAAAGCTTTAGCGTTTGATCTTTCCACTACACTATTCATATTCATTTTAACAGAATGTCTCCTTTTTTTTTTTTTTTGCGGTACGCAGGCCTCTCACTGTTGTGGCCTCTCCCGTTGAGGAGCACAGGCTCTGGACGCGCAGGCTCAGCGGCCATGGCTCACGGGCCCAGCCGCTCCGCGGCATGTGGGATCTTCCCGGACCGGCGCACGAACCCGCGTCCCCTGCATCGGCAGGCGGACTCTCAACCACTGCGCCACCAGGGAAGCCCAGAATGTCTCCTTTCTAATGATAAATAAAGAAAAGCACATAAATGCACATAGTAGATGGAGATTATTTTTAAAAAGAAATAGAAAGGCAAATGAAATGCTTAAGTATAATAAAAAATTGAATGTACATTTAGAAATCAGCTGATTCAAGAATGTTGATGATACTTTGAGTAATAAGACTGATTTTATAGGTTTTTGCCACATGGCTCAGTCTTGGACACAAGTCATGGAGAACTGGAGTGCTTGAGTTTCTGGTCTGGAATGCCCAAAGCCTCACAATTTTACACCTGTAATATGTACGTTACAGAATAAAATTTTCAGATTCTTTCAGCTAGTAATGAGTATTATATATTTTCTAGTCTGAACTCTTCATTATACAGATGAAGAAATGGACTTTCAAAGCAGATCAGACTTGCTGAAGATCACAGTTGAGGCAGAGCTTTCCACTGTACTGTGCAGCTGCTCGAAGGTCCCCCAATCCTCCCTCAGCATATATACTCTCCCTTTTGGAATGTCTTACCTGACACCTGCCATTTGCACAGATATCTAATCCCTGATATCCACAAGAAGTTCCATCCAACACTTGTTCTGATAGAAGAATAGGCTGTTCTTTTCCAACAGGAGAGCAAAACAAGGCACATGGTTTTTCTACATACAGAGTGGATAAAAATAAATGAACAAAATTTGTTCCATAAATATTTTTACCTCAAGCTTTATTTTTCAGAACAGTTAGGAGTAAAATAATATAATCTGATATTAACTGAGTAATGCACTATTAGAATATATAACACTAGAGGGTTATTATAAGTAGTAAATGAGACGATGCCTGAGCAAAAATAGGTATCCAATGAATATTAATCTCCTTCTTAAGAATTATGCCTTCAAATTATTTTTTAAATGTACCATTTATTATCTTCTGGCACTAAACCTCTACCACACACAAACCAAGCATTCTTCGTGAAAAATATTTTGCATACTCCCATTTTTTGCTCGTATCTTTTGGCATGAAGTCATTTTAATTTTAAGAACATATCAGATTTCTGCCTATTTAAGATTTACTTTATTCATGAAGCCTTTCTTGATGTCTCACTTCTAAATTCCAATACACTAATTTAAAATCCTATGCATTTGGCATTTTCTAATTGAAAAATTAGTAAAGGGAGAAAGAAGAACTTCTAAGATGAACAATTCTTGTAAGATTTTCCATTGCGAGGATGTTTAGCAATGCAATACAATCCCATGAGAACATCCATTGGAATGCACAGTTGCTGAAGTGCTAGCTGGGACTCACCCTCTTCATTGCTTACTCAGAAAGCATGTCAGGATGTATGATGTTTAGGGTGAGAACTACAGTTCTAGGTAAAGAATTCTTGAATGGGTGGCAGTCACCTTCAGTGCTTCCTTAAACAATAAGGTAGGAGGGTTAGAGTTGAAACACTTGCCTATTAGGCTCAGTCAGAAAGTGGCAAAACATTTTTAAAGTGCTGTTTCTATTTCTAAGCATCCTGCAGAGGAGCTGTAGTATTTGGTAACACCAGTAGTAGGATTATCCAAATCAGAAACTTCAGAGCAATTTCCAGGCTACACTACTACTCTATTGGCTTGACACCAGTCAGGCCCTTTACTGTTTATTGAGCTCATACAAATAGAATGGAAAATAGTTTACAGTCTCTGACACTGATCTTCGCTTATGTCTTCAGTAAAGTTCCACGTATGCTGACGGGATTCTATAAATACCAAATAACAGCCAGAGGCATGGAACAGGGTATCACTTGGCAAAGAGAAGACAGACAGTTAAATGAGCCTTCAGAATTGAACATTTCAAACAGTTTTCACGTGTGGCTTCTGGATACTGGTCTGAACAATTTTGGGGAGTTGTACCATGGCCTTTAATGTGAATGGTTTTGAAATTTCCCTTTAAGATGCTATTATACGCTGCAATAAAGCAGTTCAGTGTGCTCTCACACCTCAAAGTAGGTTATGTTTATTCAGTGACTACTTACTATGTCATATCTTTGGACTTAAAAACAGCTGCTGTCATTGCAACACTTTAATAGTGACATATATATACAAACACACACACACACACACACACCTCACTATTCTCTTTCTGGAGTTTTCACAGAAGAGAGGAGCAAACCATATATAAGAATGATGTTGAAAGAAGTTAGTCTAGAATATTCCATTTACATTCTAAGTAAGAACTCAGATAAAAACGTTGTATTCCTCCTTTTACATATTGTCAATTTACTGTACTTACGTTAGCCTTATAGATGACATCAAAATTTGATACCAGTCTTCCTTCCTGGAGTACACCCTTGAGATTGTGACATTATAGTGATCCATGTAACATGCCAGTACTTGGCAGGCAGGCTCTGTCTTGATTTAAGAGACCACCCCTTTCCAAGGTATGCATTAAACATGGATTTCCGCCAAATTTCAGCACAGAGTATGCAAAATACCTGAATGTTAAAGCCATGCACCTTTTTTTCTCTAAAAATAAATGTTCACTACTGTATTGATACCTTATATTTAATTCTCTTAGCCAGAGATTCATGTGTTACCTAAAAAAACAAATAGCCACTTGCATTTTAAAGTATCGAAAACTTGGGGTTTTTAAAAGACTTGTATATTTCAATTTCTTCCATATGGCTCTAATACATAAAAACTATTGTTGTGTCTTTTATTCATCATACAGACTGACATGTTTGATTGATACATGTCACAGAATTATCAAAAATGGTACCCTGCTAATTATATAAATATCTATTAAGGATCATTCTGATGATAAACAACACTTTATAAGAGTCAGGAGCTCCCTTAATTGTGATTTCAAACAGTTTTAATATTTTAAATTGGCCCCCATACAACTCTGATTTTCTTTTAAAATCTGGAGGGAACCTGTTTCCTATCTCTTATTTCACATGTGAGTAAACAGGTCTCAAATGAAGTAAATATTATCAAATCAGACAGCCAGTTGGAGGCAGATGTAGAATTAACCCAGGATCAGATGATGATTTTCAGGATTTGAACTGTCATACTGACTTTATTTTTACCATGAAAAAATATTACTTATATACTTAAATTAATGCAACAAATATCGATCAGAAGCTTAATAACTGCCAGACAGTACACTAGGCACAGACAATAGAGGGAATAGAGATGCATTAAAATCTGCTTCAGCAGGGTCTTGTGGAGCACTAGGCAGGGGTACGTATCCTATATGGAAGATCAGCGGGATTCTTTTTTCCTAGAGAACTTGTCATAAACTGAGTCCAGAAAATCAGTAGAAGTTTTCAAGGTAAATAAACGGGGAAAGAGATTAAAGCTTGAGAAAGAAAGGATATTGTGCCAAGAAACGTGCATATTTATAGGCCCAGAATTAAGAAAACATGATGTATCTGAGGGATGAAATGAAATTCGGCCTGGCAGTGCTGGAGATTACAGAAGGGAATGATGGAGATGAGGCCTGAGACGTTAAAGGGGGCAGGTCACAGTAATGGTCTTATAAACCAGGTAATAAAGTTTGAGATTGGTCCTGACAGCAACGGGATTTGTGGAAGGGTATTCCTTGGCACAGTGACTGATGGTTTTGGCCTTCAAAAAGGCCAGCCTGTCTGAAATGAGGAGTAGGGGCTGAAGGAGGGTCAGAGAGACAGTGAGGAAGCCGTTTGAAGAATCCAGGTCAGAGGTGGTGCAATCATGAACAAAGATGCTGGCAAACAAAGAAAGGTTTGGACAAATAGGGTGTGCTGATTGATTACAGGGGGATGGAGATTGAGGCAGAAGGATTCTGGCTTAGCTTGGTAATGAGGCTGATCATGATGCTATGCTCCATGAGAGAGCACAGTAAGAGGAGAGATGGTGAGAGTGAGAGAAAGGAAAAGGGGAAGGGGCATGTTGAACTTGAACCATGCTGAGTTAGAGATGAATGGGATGCTGAGTGGACAAGTTCATGCAACATAGGGGTAAACAGGTAAGGAGCTCAGGACAGAGAGATCTAGGTTGGAGATAAATGTTTGTGTTCCTTTAGCATTCGGATGATAAATAAAACCTAGTGAATAAGTAAGATTATGCCAAGAAGGACGTTTAGTGAGAAGAGGGGCCAGGATAGGTCACTACAGAAAATTCCCATAAGACATATCATTCTTTCACTAAATATTTATTAAGTGTCTACTCTGTTCAGATACTGCTTACAGTGCTAAACACAGCAATGCATAAAACACAACTCTTGCTCTAACAATTATTATTTGAGGGGGGACATAAACAAGTAAAATAAAAATATTATGATAGATGATGATAAGGTCTGTGAAAAAACAATAAAGCAGGGCAAGGAAAAGCACTGAGTCAATATTTATGAAAAGATCAGAAGGAGGTGAGAGAATGAATCATACGGCTATCTGGGAAAAGTAATTCACCCGAGAAAACAACAACTTCCAAGACACTAAGACAGAAGGGAGCCAGTGTGGGTGGCAAGGTGTGATGCGGGCACAGTACAGCTGAACTTCGAGGGTAACAGGAAGCCAGGGAGCTGAGGACCTTAGAGACCATTAGAAGAATTTTGGACTTTTAGTGAGCTGGGAAGACACTGCAGGCTTCTGAATGGAAGAATAACATGACATGACTGACATTTTAAATGCATCACTCTGGCTATGTTGAGACTGAAGGAGGTATGAGGACACAGGCATAAAGAACAGTTAGAGATAGCAGAAGAAGAACTACAATCCTTGAGCCTGTGGAACAAAAACCACACTCACAGAAAGATAGACAAGATGAAAAGGCAGAGGGTTATGTACCAGATGAAGATAAAACCCCAGAAAAACAACTAAATGAAGTGGAGATAGGCAACCTTCCAGAAAAAGAATTCAGAATAATGATAGTGAAGATGATCCAGGACCTCAGAAAAACAATGGAGGCAAAGATTGAGAAGATGCAAGAAATGTTCAACAAAGATCTATAACAATTAAAGAACAAACACACAGGGCTTCCCTGGTGTCGCAGTGGTTGGGAGTCCGCCTGCCGATGCAGGGGACACGGGTTTGTGCCCCGGTTTGGGAGGGTCCCGCATGCCACGGAGCAGCTGGGCCTGTGAGCCATGGCCACTGAGCCTGCGCGTCCAGAGCCTGTGCTCTGTAGCGGGAGGGGCTGCAGCAGTGAGAGGCCTGCGTACCGCAAAAAAAAAAAAAAAAAAAAAAAAGAACAAACAAACAGAGATGAACAATACAATAACTGACATGAAAAATACACTAGAAGGAATCAATAGCAGAACAACTGAGGCAGAAGAATGGAAAAGTGACCTGGAAGACAGAATGGTGGAATTCATTGCTGTGGAATGAAAAAAGAATGAAAAGAAATGAAGACAGCCTAAGAGACCTCTGGGACAACATTAAACGCAACAACATTCGCATTATAGGCATCCCAGAAGGAGAAGAGAGAGAGAAACGACCCTAGAAAATATATGAAGAGATTATAGTCAAAAACTTCCCTAACATGGGAAAGGAAATAGCCACCCAAGTCCAGGAAGCGCAGAGAGTCCCATAAAGGATAAACCCAAGGAGAAACATGCCGAGACACATAGTAATCAAATTGGCCAGCTTCCCTGGTGTGCAGTGGTTGAGAGTCCACCTCCAGATGCAGGGGACATGGGTTCATGCCCCGGTCTGGGAAGATCCCACATGCCATGGAGCAGCTGGGACCGTGGGCCATGGCCGCTAAGCCTGCGCATCTGGAGCCTGTGCTCCGCAATGAGAGAGGCCACAACAGTGAGAGGCCCGCGTACAGCAAAAAAAAAAAAAAAAAGAAAAAAAAATTGGCAAAAATTAAAGACAAAGAAAAATTATTGAAGCAGCAAGGGAAAAACGACAAATAACAAACAAGGGAACTCCCATAAGGTTAACAGCTGATTTCTCAGCAGAAACTCTACAAGCCAGAAGGGAGTGGCATGATATACTTAAAGTGATGGAAGGAAAGAACCTATAACCAAGATTACTTTACCCAGCAAGGATCTCATTCAGATTCGATGGAGAAATCAAAAGGTTTACAGACAAGCAAAAGCTAAGAGAATTCACCACCAACAAACCAACTCTACAACAAATGCCAGAGGAACTTCTCTAAGTGGGAAGCAAAGAGAAGAAAAGGACCTACAAAACCAAACCCAAAACAATTAAGAAAATGATAATAGGAACATACATATTGATAATTACCTTAAATGGGAATGGATTAAATGCTCCAACAAAAGACACAGGTTTCCTGAATGGATACAAAAATAAGACCCATATATATGCTGTCTACAAAAGACCCACTTCAGACCTAGGGACACATACAGACTGGAAGTGAGGGGATGGAAAAAGATATTCCATGAAAATGGAAATCAAAAGAAAGCTGGAGTAGCAATACTCATATCAGATAAAATAAACTTTAAAATAAAGAATGTTACAAGAGACAAGGAAGAAAACTAAGAAGAAGATATCTAAGAAGAAGATATAACAATTATAAATATATATGTACCCAACATAGGAGCACCCCAATACATAAGACAAATGCTAACAGCTATAAAAGAGGAAATGGACAGTAACACAATAATAGTAGGGGACTTTAACACCTCACTTACACCAATGGACAGATCATCGAAACAGAAAATTAATAAGAAAACACAAACTTTAAATGACACAACCGACCAGATAGATTTAATTGACATTTATAGGACATTCCATCCAAAAACAGCAGATTACACTTTCTTCTCAAGGGCGCACAGAACATTCTCCAGGATAGATCACATCTTGGGTCACAAATCAAGCCTCAGTAAATTTTAGAAAACTGAAATCATATCAAGCATCTTTTCTGACCACAACACTATGAGATTAGAAATCAATTACAGGGAAAAAAATCGTAAAAAACACAACCACATGGAGGCTAAACAAAACGTTATTAAATAACCAAAAGATCACTGAGGAAATCAAAGAGGAAATCAAAAAATACCTAGAGACAAATGACAAAGAAAACACGAAAATCCAAAACCTATGGGATGCGGCAAAAGCAGTTCTAAGAGGGAAGTTCATAGCTATACAAGCCTATCTCAAGAAACAAGAAAAATCTCAAATAAACAATCTAACCTTACACCTAAAGGAACGAAAGAAAGAAGAACAAACAAAACCCAATGTTAGCAGAAGGAAAGAAATCATAAAGATCAGAGCAGAAATAAATGAAAGAGAAACAAAGAAAACAATAGCAAAGATCAATAAAAATAAAATCTGGTACTTTGAGAAGATAAACAAAATTGATAAACCATTAGCCAGACTCATCAAGAAAAAGGGAGAGGACTCAAATCAATAAAATTAGAAATGAAAAAGGAGAAGTTACAACAGACACAGCAGAAATACAAAGCATCCTAAGAGACTACTACAAACAACTCTATGCCAATAAAATGGACAACCTGGAAGAAATGGACAAATTCTTAGAAAGGTATAACCTTCCAAGACTAAAACAGGAAGAAATAGAAAATATGAACAGACGAATCACAAGTAATAAAATTGAAACTGTGATTAAAAATCTTCCAACAAACAAAAGTCTGGGAGCAGATGGCTTCACAGGTGATTTCTATCAAACATTTAGAGAAGAGCTAACACCCATCCTTCTCAAACTCTTCCAAAAAATTGCAGAGGAAGGAACACTCCCAAACTCACTCTACAAGGGCACCATCACCCTGATACCAAAACCAGACAAAGATACTACAAAAAAAGAAAATTACAGACCGATATCACTGATGAATATATATGCAGAAATCCTCAATAAAATACTAGAAAACAGAATCCAACAACACATTAAAAGAATCATACACCATGATCAAGTGGGATTTATCCCAGGGATGCAAGGATTCTTCAGTATACTCAAATCAATCAATGTGATACACCATCTTAACAAACTGAAGAATAAAAACCATATGATCATCTCAATAAATGCAGAAAAAGATTTTGACAAAATTCAACACCCATTTATGATAAAAAAAAACTCACCAGAAAGTGGACATAGAGGGGACCTACCTCAACATAATAAAGACCATATACGACAAACCCCCAGCAAACATCATTCTCAATGGTGAAAAACTGAAACGATTTCCTCTAAGATCAGGAACAATACAAGGATGTCCACTCTCACCACTATTATTCAACAAGTTTTGGAAGTCCTAGCCACGGCAATCAGAGAAGAAAAGGAAATAAAAGGAATACAAACTGGAAAAGAAGAAGTAAAACTGTCACTGTTTGCAGGTGACATGATACTATATATAGAGAATCCTAAAGATGCCACCAGAAAACTACTAGAGCTAATCAATGAATTTGGTAAAGTTGCAGGATACAAAATTAATGCACAGAAATCTCTTGCATTCCTAAACACTAATGATGAAAAATCTGAAAGAGAAATTAAGGAAACACTCCCATTTACCACTGCAACAAAAAGAATAAAATACCTAGGAATAAACCTACCTAGGGAGACAAAAGACCTGTATGCAGAAAACTATAAGACACTGATGAAAGAAATTAAAGATGATACCAACAGATGGAGAGATATACCATGTTCTTGGACTGGAAGAATCAATATTGTGAAAATGACTATACTACCCAAAGCAATCTACAGATTCAATGCAATCCCTATCAAATTACCAATGGCAATTTTTATGGAACTAGAACAAAGAATCTTAAAATTTGTATGGAGACACAAAAGACGCCAAATGGTCAAAGCAGTCTTGAGGGAAACGGAGCTGGAGGAATCAGACTCCCTGACTTCAGACTATACTACAAAGCTATAGTAATCAAGACAATATGGTACTGGCACAAAAACAGAAATACAGATCAATGGAACAAGAGAGAAAGCCCAGAGATAAACCCACGCACCTATGGTTAACCAATCTATGACAAAGGAGGCAAGGATATACAATGGAGAAAAGACAGTCTCTTCAATAAGTGGTGCTGGGAAAACTGGACAGCTACATGTAAAAGAATGAAATTAGAACACTCCCTAACACCATACATAAAAACAAACTCAAAATGGATTCGAGACCTAAATGTAAGACTGGACACTATAAAACTCTTAGAGGAAAACTTAGGAAGAACACTCTGACATAAATCACAGCAAGATCTTTTTTGATCCACCTCCTAGAGTAATGGAAATAGACAAAAATAAACAAATGGGACCTAATGAAACTTCAAAGCTTTCGCACAGCAAAGGAAACCATAAAGAAGACGAAAAGACAACCCTCAAATGGGAGAAAATATTTGCAAATGAATCAACAGACAAAGGATTAATCTCCAAAATATATAAACAGCTCATGCAGCTCAATATTAAAAAAAGAAACAACCCAATCCAAAAATGGGCAGAAGACCTAAACAGACATTTCTCCAAAGAAGATATACAGATGGCCAGGAAGCACATGAAAAGCTGCTCAACATCACTAATTATTAGAGAAATGCAAATCAAAACTACAATGAGGTATCACCTCACATTAGTTAGAACGAGCAGCATCAGAAAAGCTACAAAGAACAAATGCTTGAGAGGGTGTGGAGAAAAGGGAACCGTCTTACACTGCTGGTGGGAATGTAAACTGATACAACCTCTATGCACAACAGTACAGCCTTAAAAAACTAAAACTAGAATTACCATATGATCCAGCAATCCCACTACTGGGCATATACCCAGAGAAAACCATAATTCAAAAAGACACATGAACCCCAATGTTCATTGCAGCACTATTTACAATAGGTAGGTCATGGAAGCAACCTAAATGCCCATCGACAGACAAATGGATAAAGAAGAAGTGGTACATATTTACAATGGAATATTACTCAGCCATAAAAAGGAACGAAATTGCTTTATTTGCAGAGATGTGGATGGATCTAGAGATTGTAACACAGAGTGAAGTAAGTTAGAAAGAGAAAAACAAATATCATATATTAATGCATATATGTGGAATGTAGAAAAATGCTACAGATGAACCGGTTTGCAGGGAAGAAATTAAGACACAGATGTAGAGAACAAACGTATGGACACCAAAGGGGGAAAGCAGCGGGAGCTGGGGGTGGTGGTGTGATGAATTGGGAGATTGGGATTGACATGTATACACTGATGCATATAAAATGGATGACTAATAAGAACCTGCTGTATAAAAAAAGAAAAAATAAAATGCAAAAATTAAAAAAAAAAAAGAACAGTTAGACAGCTACTACAATCATCCAGGTAAGACACTGTTGCTTATATCAGGGTGGCAGCTCTGGAGATATTGGGCAATAATCAGATTCTGGATGTATTTTAAAGATAGGGCTCATGTGACTTTACTGCTATTTTGAATGTACAGTAAAAGAGAACTAAATGGAAAATGAAGACTCCAAAGTTTGTTGGTTGAAGCATCTGGAAATACAGAAATAACCTTTATTAAAAGGATGGTGTGAATAGAAGACTATTCTATTCTATTCTTCTTTCTATAAAGAAACAGTATGTTTGGAGGCCATGTGTGGGGGAAGAAAGCATGACATGTAGGAAGCAGTGAAACAAGGGCAATATCTGGAGCACAGAGGAAAAGACAGCGAGGTTTTATATGAGGCAGGAGACAAGAGAAGGAATCAGGCTAAAGAAGGTCTTGCTGAGCATGTCATGTTGTGAAATTTGGCCTCTACCTGAAGAGTTATGGCAAGTCTCTGAAATGCTTTAACTGGGAGATTAGAATGAGCCGATTTGCACTTTATATAAAGATCTCTAGTTCTACCTCGTGCTACCCCTTTACAGGGACACCAATCCCTCTCCTACCACCACCCCTAACTCCTGGTAACCACTCATCTATCTGTTTTCCATCTCGATACTTTTGTGGCTTCAAGAATGTTATATAAGAGGAATCATACAGTGTGAGACATTTTGAGATTGGGTTTTCCTACTCAGCATAATACTGTGACATCCACCAGGTCACTTTCCACCACCAGGTCATATGTTAAGAGTGTTCTGCGTACTGTTGCATAATACCCCATGGCACAGATGTACCTCAGTTTGCTAACCCTGCAGCTACTTAGAAACTTTTTGATTGTTTCCAGTGTTTGGCTATCAAAAATAAAGCTGCTGTGCCCATTTGTGTTCAGCATTTTTTTGTGGTTGCAAATTTTCATTTCTCTGAGATAGATAACCAAGACTGTGTTTTCTAAAGTGTATGCTTAGTTACTTAAAGAAACTGCCAAGCTAATTTTCAGAGTGGCTGCTCCATTTTACCTTCCTACCAGCAACACATGAGAGATCTAGTTTCTCTTCATCCTCACCAGCATTTTGTATTGTCACCCTTTTTAAATTTATCTCATTGGTGTATAATATCTCTATATTTTTAAAATATATTTTTAGTCAGTGCTTGTGGTTATTATATGTCAGTAAAGGTAGAAAAAACAGAGCTCTGAAATACCTAGAATATAAACTGTAAAACAATATTTACCACTATTGTAAAGCACCTTGCAAACCTAGAAGTCTACATAACTAAGATGGTGGCGATCTGGTTGGTCATACCTTCATCCGTGACAGCGTGCCACTGAAGTACATGCTTTGGGTACGAAGTTCTAACACTATAGGCCTGACATTGCCAGTCTCTGAATCCAGGCAAACCTGCAGGACAAGGTGGATTCTCACATATTCTGTATTGTTTTCTGGGACCATTACAATCCCTTGCTTCAGAACCTAGCCTAGAAAAGATAGTACAAATAATCAATTTTATCTTTTTTTATGTTAACTACTCATTTAAAAAAATCAAAAGGCAATATATTAATAAGGTATAATCCTTTATATTAAATCTACTTTTGAAAAAGTGGACAGATTAAATGATTGGTAATTGGTAGGAAATCCATATGTTTATTTTAAAATATATATTTTTTCCAACCTTTGAGCCATTTAATTTCCAAAATACATGAGAAACAAAAGCCCATTTGCCGTGAAAATGATATAGAAGGGTAAAGGGCAGAAGTTGGGGGCAAAATAGAAAGCCTGTACTTCCCATGAAAGATTGGGGCTAAGAATTATTAAGGAGTTGCTTCTAAGGTTTTCACATACATTCTTTAAAATCTCTTGTTGAGGAACTGGGCCACTGAATCCACACCAAAGTTAAAGCATAAAGCTGAAATGACTTTCTCACACATTTTCCTAGGATCACTCTAGGAATGATGGAGACAAGCAAGCTGATCTTGGACGCTCCCTATCCATACACGTGCTCAGCAGGATTTCATTTCTCATCATTCTTAGCTTCTACTGACACTCATGTTGCCCTCATTCCCTCTCTTTCTGAAGTCCTATCAGCTTCCGGCTTCTCTCACAGTTCCTTTTAATGGTGACTTACTTTTTCTAACACATCTCTCCCTGCTTATTTCAACACATTTTAAAATTTGATTTGTACTCAAAACACCACTCTGTGTAGTGTTCAAATATTTGTTCTTAGAAAGTTTGGTCTTATTTTCTTCTTTGAAGAGAGATTTTACATAAAATAATTTGAGGGACTTTTCTGTTTTCCAAAGTGGAGTGAGGTTTGAGAAGTTTCTTTGGCCCCCAACATGGTTTATCAGTAAAACCTTTTAATTTCAAACTTGAAGAAAACAATGCCCTCCCCCAATCCAGGAACTTTGCGTTTACCCAGGACATTTGCGCTCTCGACTGCTGATCCCAGAACTGCAGGTTCGGCTACAGGGACTCCACATGCTCCACTCTCCAGCCACGAGTCCAGGTGCTGAGGTCCTGCTGGTACACTCTCCAGCCTTACACCACTATTCCAAAAGTTATGTCTTAGGTGAACAAATCAGGGCACAACGGAAAATCATTCACTGGCCTATAGAGTCACTGGAATTGAGATTAAATCAGGTCTGCTAAGAGCCCCAAACGTGTGGAATTGAAAAAGACCAAAAATAAGTTGACACGTGCTTATTGTCATAGTAATACACTGGTCCAGTTCTCATGTCAGATCATACAGTCTTGTCATAAGAACAGCACACAGATATTTGTACTATAGCCCTGAGAATTCAGTACTTGTGACGGAGATAGGGCAAAGAAGGAATCTGGGGTTGTATAGCCAGGAAGAAAAACTAACACATTTTAAGAAACATAACAATTTAAAAGAGAGGACCAAAAAAGCATAGGGTCAAGTATAAATATAAGAATGGTACGTAAGATATAAATGTCTTTAACTAGACTGAAGCAGACATTTTAGCAAATTTAGCAATTTTGATTTAAACTGTCAGTGATTCAGGGT
The DNA here is from genome assembly GCF_949774975.1 of Lagenorhynchus albirostris. Lineage (NCBI taxonomy): Eukaryota > Metazoa > Chordata > Mammalia > Artiodactyla > Delphinidae > Lagenorhynchus > Lagenorhynchus albirostris. Next base: position 107,095,620 of record NC_083097.1, on the reverse strand, counting down.
ACTCTCCTTGTAACTTAAAAATAAAGAGTATGACTCAATTTTAGCACTTTCCTTTATATTGTTTTTTTTTTTTCTGAAAGTTTCTGTCCAATTCAAGCATTAACATTACAGCAAATTTTCTTTCAAAAGCTGTTCATTTGAAAGACTTGAACAATTTGGCTTTTTGAAATTCTATCATTTCATTTCAATTATTCTATAGGTTATTTGGTATCTATTAACTGAGAAAGACAGCAAAGAAAGAAGAGAAAGGAGTGTGTTCATTCTCTTTTTTATATTTATTTTATTATTAACTTTAAACAAAAACAGCCAAAGAGGCTGTTTCTGTGGCCACCGAGGAATGGTTGCCAGGACTTTGTGGACAGATTATTATAATTTCTCTTTATTCCTGGAAAATCAGATCTATCATGATCATAGCAAACATATTAAAGGTAAAAATTAATTAAACAAAACCATGTTGGAAATAAGTAAAGATTAAAAAATTTTAGATAAATGATTGTACAGTCACAAGGGTTGAGCAATCTGATCCTTCCAGTCCTAAACGATATTTTGCACTAATGGCAACATGATTTATAAGAGATTTTGAAGAAATTATAGCAGCTCTCTGATTCTTAGTTTTCCCATTTCAAAATGTGAATGATAATCATACTGATATTTACCTAATAGAATTTTCAGAAGTTGAATGAAACTAAGCACAATGCATAGTCCTTAGCAAAGATTTAATAAAGATTAACTATAATAAAAATACTAATAACAAATTATATATCATTATATTAATTTTATTAATAAGTTTCCAGAAATCTCACCAAAATTCTATTCATTCTGACCTTAACTGATCTGTTTCTTTAAAACTTATTTTGATAATATGTTTTTAAATGCTGTTTTTAGAAGAGAGAATTTAAAAAACTATGCTACGTAGTTTTGTGTGAGCCCAGTTAATGCTTTTCTATGCAATAATCAGTTCCTGCAGATTTTCTCTAATAATGTCAGATTTTAAATTCAACCTTTTTTGGATTCAAGGAATTTTAAATCCAGGCTTGGGAAAAAACAAAACAAAACCTCAACAACTCAGAGTGTATTGACATGCTAAGATTGTCATTAAATAAATTGAGATTTTATATGAAGATTCAGTCTCAAAATTGCAAAAGGAGGAAAACAAACAGACCTTGTGAAAACTTTTAAACAACTTACTGGTTTTAAGGATTTAATGATATTATGCCATTCATGGAAAAAAAAAAAATCCAGTGTGAAAGCTGTCAAACTTCAATTGGTCAAGTTGTTTTGGCCTAGGTGAAGGGTGTTTCCCTGAGTGCATATCACAGCTCCTCGCCCATTTAGCAGTAAGTTGGCGTTGAAAGGCTGGGCTAGAGTTCACAGCTGACTAAAAATATTCTGGGAAAGACCCAGATCTAGAGTTGCACGTCATTTAAACTAGACACATCTGGCAGATGAAGAGAAATGGAAACAGATATGCAAGCCAAATTTGCATACACAAATAAGTGAAATTTAAAGAAAGCATAGTATAATAGTTAAAGTTCATCCCCTTGCAGATAACCAGCTCTCTGGACAAAACTAAGGAGAACCTGCTTTTCTGTCTTCTAGGTGGTGCTGTGTTTCAACACTGGGCAAAGTGTTAAATGTTTTGTTTAAACTATTATACAAAATAATCTATTGGGTTTTATATAAAATGATCCTAATGCTGCTTTTCATGAATTTTCTAGCAGGATTTTTTGTTTCATTTGTATTTTTTAGCTTCAAAAAATATTATGCATGATTTAAAAAACTCAAAATTTCTCATATCAAATAATTCAGTCTGATTTATGAAAATGCTAAGGAAATATACAATATAGTTTATTTCTGGGACAGTACATGACCTAAAAAAGTTTGACTATATTTCTATTCTCTCAAATTTCTATGGGAATATGTCTAGGAAGTTGATGAAAACATCCAATTGGAAGGGGTTCATGAAGATGACAAAGGAAACATTATTCTCTAAACAAATCTTCTTGTACATACATTGTTAGATGAAAGAAGAGGAAGAAAGAAGGCAATAAACTGTTTCCATATGCAAATTTGTGACTGTAAGGATATTACATCCTTCATTTTTTCAATAAAGAACAATGGTGGTAATTTCATCCTTTAGGAACTTAGGAAAGTAAATAATTGAAATATATTATGTAGCATCCTTCAAAACAGTCTAAAATTCTAGTAAGTTGTATTTAGCTTTCCTTCCCCATCCTCCAATTCCTAGAAAATATTTTAAGTAAAAAACATACATTTCTTGGTTTAAACCAAATCATTTATCAACTCTTGGATCTTTGTTAATATAAATGTAAATACAGATGATAGTATAGAAAAGGAGAAGAAAGAAAACAGGCTGCTTTTAATTTGGAAAATGCTGTCTATAAATAGTAGATAAATCCCTATCCTCAAAATCATTTTGAATTGGGACTTCCCTGGTGGTCCAGTGGTAAAGAATCCACCTTACAATGCAGGGGACACAGGTTCGATCCCTGGTCAGGGAACTAAGATCCCACATGCCGTGAGGCAACTAAGTCCACGGGCCACAACTACTGAGCTCACGCGCCTCAATGAGAGAGCCTGCGTGCCACAAACTACAGAGCCCATGCGCCTTGGAGCCTACATGCCACAACTAGATAGAGAAAACCCGCACGCCACAACTAGACAGAAGCCCATGAGCCGCAGCGAAGAGCCCATGCGCCGCAACTAAAGACCCGACACGGCCAAAAATAAATTAAATAAATAAATAAAATCTCTTAAAAAAATCATTTTGAGTCATAGAATTCTGGTCAGCACCTTCTCGGACTTAATTATATACTCTCAGATGAACTAGTTATACACCTAAATTAACATCACTAGAGTGTAACACATTACAAAATTCTCAGCTTTGTTTCTTGGTTTGCCTGTACTGAGCTAGCAGTGTTTAGCGCGAGGTTGCAAGCATCCAAATATTTTATCCCTACAGCCCTCAACTGCAGAGTGTTGGAAGCTATTGTCATGATGGCTCCTACAACAGCTGGAACAGATGGATAGTTGAAGAAGCCCATATGGCCTGAGGAACTGAGAATTTCATTAGTTATTTCAATACACAAAGCATTACAGAACCACTAAGAGAATATCATTAGCACAATTATAGGGAAATAAAACATTTACGTTTAATGAGTAATTAAAATTTTGATTGCTGAAAAAATAAGTATTTTAGAGAACTAAAGAATGCAATTTATTCTCATAAATATCAGAAGAAAAAAATAGTAGAAAAATATTTAGGACACCAGATTATAAAAATGAACAGATTTTATATTGCTAATGAAGAACTAAGTAAGACAAATGGGTTGTGTGATGTGTGAAGACATGTGGCTGAATATTTGGTTATCTCTATTTATTACTGCTTTTGTGTTACAGGGATGATGGAAATTATTGCTGGTGCAGAGTTTTATGACTCAAGCAATAAATTACTCAGCATAATACCATGAGGCTTGCCCAATATACATACATTATTGTACTTTTGTGTATAATTTAAAAATAATACAAATCCAAATTCTGACGCTCCATATAAGCTCACAGAAAACACATTTGGCAGTCTGTAAACAACTGACTGATATTCACAGAAGTTCTCTTTCAAGTAACCATTTTCTTACTGATTATATCTAGTGATAAAATATTTCTAGTCCTTTTTTATTATTTGGGACTTAATTTGTACATTTTTCTTTTTCTCATTAAAGAAATCACAAAAGTAATATGACTACATGCTGTACATTTTTCTTTTTCTCATTAAAGAAATCACAGAAGTAATATGACTATATGCTTATGTCAAACAATCCAGAAATGTCAGGAGAAAAGTTATATTCACCCTCACTTCCCATTGCTTTATTCCATCCATCAATTCCACATCCCTCCCAAGAGTCAACTGCTAATTATAGTTTGGCGTTTATATTTTCAAACCATTTTCTATGAGTTTAAAAATATATACTCTGTGTGTATACTCACATCTGTATGCAAATTGTTTTTTTCCCTAACTCTCAAATGGTATCATATAAAGTATCAGTTTTTTCTGACATGTCTCTATACTAACTATCATGTCTTGTAGATGTTTTCAGTTTAATACATATATATTTACCTCATTCTGTTAACAGCTACACTGGAACCATTCCTCTCCTGATGAATATTTTTGTTGTACCTCATTTCTCACCACAGCAAGTTGCATCCTGACATAAGCATGTGTGTGCGTGTGTTTGTGTGTGTACATGCACACGTGCCTATCTTTTTGCACAGGTGTAAGTATTTACTTAGGACAAAATTCTAGAAGTGGAATTGCTAGATTTCCATTTCTGTCCATTTTTCAAATTGATGTGCTTTTAAACTAGCCCTCTACATAACTTAATTTTTTTCACTAAGTAATTCACCCCAAGTAATCTTTATGTTGTTGATTGTTTTCAAATGTAATAAAAATTCATGTTCTTCAGAGGCAAGTTTTCTGATCTTACATCTAATGAGTAAAGTAATAACTGTTCTACTTTCCCTTCATAGAATAAAAATTAGAAAATTATGTAAGCTATTGAATGGTTATCTTTTGATTAAATTAACTGTAATTACAAGTTTATATGGGATCTAATGCCTTAATATTCTTCAAAAGAAAATTAATTTTCAACAGCAATTGAAATGATCTGGAAATGTGTACTAATACATTTCCATAGCCTTATGAAACACATTAAACAACTTAGACAGCCAAATGTTTACTAATCCCCCAGAATATTTTATTTATGATGCTTGAAATGACAAGGGAAAACTATACCTGGTGGCTCTCCTAAGACAATATTTTATACTTTAAAGGATTCATTAGCTGAGTTTTACTATTTATGATTTATTTGTGAATCTTTTACTTATGTGTAATTTAATAGTAAAATATTCCATTTTTGTTAAAGTAATACATACATCCAACTCTCCACATTGTCATAATCAACAATAAAAAATTACTGCATTGGTATTTTAAAAACCCATGGATTTGCAAAAATATAAGTGTTAAAATTGAAAATAGAGGAAATGCTGAAACTTTATATATACTGAAAGTATTACACTGGTGTTAAGAAAGATACATATGTAACTGGCAGAAGAAAATGTCTTACCAGTTACACTCATAACTAGTAAGGAGAAAATGCAAGTTTCTTAAGTTTCACTTAATATTCTTATTAAGTTCAGGCAGCACCAATGACTTACCTTACCAGTGTCACAATCAGTTCCATCCATTGGTGGATCTAGTTTGGTTCTGCATTCTTTTTCCCCTTCTACCTTGCACCACAACCCTGTGCAAATAACATGCTGAAAACAAGGGTATAATAACTAATAAGGGGAAGGCATCACATTTTTGAGGTTAAGTCAATAAGGTTTGAGAGAGCTGTTTTAACAGAACATCAGAAATGATTTGAAGAAAAATATACTTTAGGTACTTTTAATATTAAACTTATAATTGAAATAGTGTATGGCTTATTTATAGTGATGAGAAGACTGATAAAAATAGAAAATCTGTTTCATAAATTTAACTATTTTAAAATTACTTTAAATAAAACACGTGATTACACAAGATTAAGTAGCTACAGCAGAAAACTGTAAGCTAAAAATCATTATTTATACCATTATATGAACCAGGCTAGAAAAATTAAAGTAATAAGCTTTATGGTATTAATAAATAAGCTTATGGTATGAATTTAGTGCCTCCTATCTTAAAGCCTGTCCTCACTTATGCTTTGCTGTATGCCGACAAGCCATGTTAGTACTTCATTATTTCATCACATAGCCTTGGCCCCTGATGCAATACAGAGACTCTCAGTGGGCATATTTCCCTTGTTATCAGTCATTTTTACCTCAGTATGAATAAGTTCTAGGTATCCAGAACACATTTAACTTTTTCTAGGGAAAAGTTGAGGGAACAAACAAAAAATAGTGAGATAAAACAGCATAAACACAATACTGAAAGAAGAGAACTCTATACTTGTGGCCACCCAGAGACAGATAAAGAGGCAAAACTACCGCATTCTTAAGGACTTTCTATTTCTATAGGATGGCTGAAGTTTTTAGATACAAGCATGTTATTAACAAATTACATAGAAATATCAAATCCATGCGGCATACTTAAAGCGACTGGAGTAATCTATCTTGAAGATGATAGTGTGACTACCTATCCAGATATTTGGAGTAAAGGCTGGAAGAAAGCAGGTTGATAAGGACAGAACAAGTAAGTGTTGATGTGAAAGACAGTCTTGAAAGGGTGAGAAGACCAGTCAGATGGGAGGAGGCATATAAGGGTAGGGAGTAGGGAACAAGATTTTAAAGACAGAAAAACCAGATCCTGAATGCCAGGACTCCATATTTGGAGGGAAAAAGAAATCATTCAGCAGTTGACCAGCAGGTTGATAAGATAAAAAGGTTATTTTAGGGGGTTTACTCTGGCCTTGGTGTTCAAAACAAACTGAAAATCACTGTAAAGTTAAAATTAACTTATGACTCAAATCTACTAAATACTTTGGGAATCATAAATTTAAACTAAGATTTCAAGCAGGTCTATTACAACTCTCCGAATTTGTTACAACTCCCCAAATATTATTTTCCTATTCTTTCTTTATTTAAAAATTTAGATTTCTGAAATGTTTGTAAGTTCTTGAAAATTCAATAGTCTATGGCAGGAGTGTGATATATTCTATTTACACTATTTTATGTGCTGTGACAGATAGTTTTTCTGCTTCAAAATATTTCATACAAATATATCTTATTATATTTAGGATATGATTTAGCTTAATTTCTTTGCTTTCATTTCACATATCATTTAGCAAAAATTCATCCAGGAACTAATTTTAAAGAATGCCTAAATGAAATAGCTTCTCTGCAATATTTTAGACTCTTGAAAATAAGCAGAGAGGTTAATTGTTTATTGTGTACTTTTGTGGACACATTTATATTTGAATTAATAGATCTCTAACCTGAGAATTTTAGTTCCTAAAAGTTTTTATTTTTTTCTCCAAGACATTCTTGTTAATGATATTTTATAATTATGGGGTCAAATGCTGAATTTTCCACCAAAGAAGAATTTTGCTTTACTAATATTCAGTAAGGCTTAGTTGTGCTATAACATGAATTATTTTAGTCAAGTTTATTACTTAACCAATGCATATCGAACTAAAAAGCAAATCTTGTCTATGTTGTAGTTTTAAAATCATACTTTCTTGTTGAACACTGTGGTGGTCTAAATTCTGACCTTCCACCATTATCTGCTATTCAAAACAGCAGGTACTCTAACTGATTCTCACTTGAGGCACTGAGAGCATAAAAGCAAACCTGGCAGCTTTTCAAGATAAGCACAGTCATACAGAATATATCTCTCATAGAGGAGATCTCTTTACCCTTTATGTTCTACAGTTCTGGGAGTCTTTTGGTAAGTAAATTACAGCCTCATTCTGAAAGATAGCTCAGATTCAGGATTCAAACCAAACTGTAAAAAGTGAGGCAATAAAATAGTGAAGAAATGGAATGGACTGTTTTCTCCTTGAGAAGTGCAACATCTCAGATGCGTGATGTTAGAGCTATGTAATACCAAGACCTTTCTTAAGAGGAGCAGGACTGGGTATTTTGTTAGAACCAAACACTCTGTATATTACACAGGCCAGAGTCAAATCTTCTTTTCAACTTAATTACTGAAATCACTTACTATGTCAATTAAGAAAAGAACTTCAAAACTTAAAATGCTGTGTACAGGAATCCAGGACAGAAATGTACAACTCAGCATTCCTTGTAAACTAATAAAAATAATACAACATTCCTTTTTTATTCCTCTATAATAAGAAATGATCCTTAAAAGCATATATAAATTTGGATGTTTATCTCAAGAAGCCTTTTAAAAAGTTTATATGAAAAAAATATTTTCAATGGAAAAATTTAAATGGACATGGATTAACTGTCCATGTATAGATATCATAAAATTTATCTTCAAAGACAACCTGTGTCCATGTCTGTCTTTATAGCAAATAGTTCCATTAAGATGTTTTGAATTTTATGTTAAAATAAAAAAATCTTAAGTGCATATGCATGGAAGTAGCAATTAAATCTCAGATATGTAACTCCTTGTTCATCCATAAATTATCTTTCAAACTACAATCTCAGTAATGTAACATTTGATTGCAAGTGTAATTCAGTATGGAATAATATTTTCAAAAACAATCTTTTCTATCACAGAACAGCTTGGTATTATTAAGGATGGAAGAGGAAAAAAGTAAGGGAGAGAGAAAGAGAGGTATTAAAAAAATAGAATACGAAGACTCAAAAGAAATTTAAAAAACTGAAATCTAGTTTTTTATGAATACTAATAAAATTGAAAATCAAGAAAAAAAGAGAAGGCAAAAATAAACACTATTAGGAATAAAAAATGAAGGCATAACTACAGATGACATAAAGTTTAAACAGAAGTAGGAAGACATTATGAACAACTTTATGCCAGAAAACTTTAGAATGAATATGAAATGGAAAAATATTTTTTAAAAATTTACAAAAAACTTGCTAAGGGCTTCCCTGGTGGCGCAGTGGTTAAGAGTCTGCCTGCAGATGCAGGGGACACGGGTTCATGCCCCGATCCGGGAAGATCCCACATGCCACGGAGTGGCTAGGCCCGTGAGCCATGGCCGCTGAACCTGCATGTCCGGAGCCTCCGCAATGGGAGAGGCCACAACAGTGAGACACACGCTTACCACAAAAAAAAACAAACAAAAAAACCCCCCAAAAACTTGCTAAAATGGACCTAAGAAGAAATAGAAAAGCTGAAACTATTGCCTAACCATAGAATAATTAAAAGTGACTGTTAAAAAATCTTCCCACAAAGAATACATCTGATCCAAAAACTTAAATTGTCAATTTACATAAACTGTCTAGAGAACAGAAAAAGAAGCAATATTCCTAAACATGCTTTATGATACCCAAACCAGACAGGAGTTTTAAAAGAAAATGAAAATAGTGATCAACCTCATTTACAAACTTAGATTTAAATATTCTACACAATTTTTAACAGACGGAATCCAGCAATCCATGAAAAAAGGTAGTGTACCATCATGATCATGTTGAGTTTTTCGTGGAATGCAAGGCTACTATAATATTAGAGATTTGATTAACATAATCAAGCACATCAAAAACTTCAAACTCTATGATTTTTGTATCTCTAGATACAAAGCTTGTGACACAATTCAACATCCATTCATTTAAAAAAAAGTCAGCAAACTAACCACTGAGAACACATCTTCAAAATTAATGGACCTCTGGACATCTATAAAAATCTACAGCAAACATTGTTAAAACGCCGTGAAATGCTGAAAGTTTCCTTTTAAGATTAGGAAAATAGCAAAGATGGCATCTTGGCACAAACATAAAAAATGTGAATACATGATGTATTCATAGTGGTAAGAGGAAAAAAATAACTGTCAATCTAGAGTCCTGAACTCAGCTAAAATTTTATTCAAGACTGAAGGTTAAATAAAGACTCTTTCAAGGAAACAAAAACTGAGTGTTTACCACCAACAGATCTTCCCAAAAGGAACTTCTAAATTGTGTATTTCAAGAAGAATATGACCTCATAGGAAAGGGCTGAAAAGCACTTGTGATCAAAGAGCCTGACAAAAGTGAGGATAAATCTAAATAAACATTGATTACATAAAGCAATAATAATTGGACTTTAGCCATTATTATTAACCTTTTTAATGGGAAGAAATACTAAAAATCTAGCACATTTACATCTCAAAAACTTTATCCCTTAGCAGAAACGATTTGACCACTGACAGTTAAATATTTAAATTTGACATCTTCTCTTTTACCTCCTTCACTCCATATACTTTATGACTGCTAGAGGTAGGTGTTGAGTAACAGACATGGGAAGAAAAATGTAGTCTATGCATAGCCAACAAATGAAGCAGCACGCTGCAAAGGATCCCTCAATAGAACACATCTTAGAGTGTTAAAGAAAATCAAGGAGTACGAAGAAATTTAGAGAAAGGAGAACTGTCAATACCTAGTTAATGAAGCCCCAAAGAAAAGAAAAAAAAGTGGGAAGGAACTATTTGAAATATTTGAAAGAAAAATGATCCAGAATTTCCTTGTGTGAAAGAGAAATATATTCCTCTTCTGGAATGGTGGAATAAGTTCCCAGAAGACCAACCCTCTGGCAGCTAACAACCATAAACTGTGGAACAAATGCAAAAAACAACTTCCTGGTGGTTCTAGAATGTGAACAAAGGCAGGTAAATTGTTTAGGGGAGCTGACTGGCATAAGTTGAGTTCACCATCTTTGTGGCTTTGACCTGATAGTGGTTTGTGGTCATGGTATGACACAATGGCTAAAGCAACATGTGCCATTTTTTAGACTCATGAAGACAGAAACTGATGTAGTCAAAGCTGTCAAAACCTGAAGGGACAATCCCAAAAGGAAGAGAGTCAGAGAAGTTTAGGTCTTTAGGTGGCACCTGTACCATACATGCAAGGGACACAATAGCCAAATAGCCCAGATAAGGAAAGAGTGAGCTGATCCAACATATGAGGTACTATCCACAGTAGGCAAGATAGTTTCCAGTTTGAGTCTAACAAACTTAATTCCCTGTGAAAACAAAAACCAAAACACTATTTGGAGGAATATAACAGAATCCAGAGTATCTGCTGCAACAGGGGTCAGCTAACTCTTTCTGTAAAGTGACAAATAGTATACAGTTTAGGCTTGTGGGCCACACGATCTCTGTTGCAACTATTCATCACTGTCATTGTAGTTTGAAGGCAGCCAAAGAGAACATGTGAACAAATGGGGATGACTGTGTGCTAGTAAAACTTTATTTACAAAAATAGGCAGCCGGTCTATTTGAAGGCAGCCAAAGAGAACATGTGAACAAATGGGGATGACTGTGTGCTAGTAAAACTTTATTTACAAAAATAGGCAGCCGGTCCCTACTCCACTGTTTGCAAAAAATTAATGTATTAATATATAATATGTTAATGTATTAATATTGTAGAATAAAAACATATGTGTACACAAATAATCATTCACAAATCTTCTAAGTAGGCTTACTCATAATAGCTAACATCCCAGATGTCTACTAAGAGGTGAATTGATAAACAAAACAGTATATACCAGTGGAATACTATGCATCAAGAAAAAAGAACTAATTACTCATACACATAAAAAGATACAAAGAATGTCTTACTTTTGAATACAGAGGAAAATTTGGTTTCTCCAATGTCAAGTAGGAGAGGAGAACAAGAGTAAAAAGTAGAGCATAGGGCTTCCCTGGTGGCACAGTGGTTGAGAGCCCGCCTGCTGATGAAGGGGACACGGGTTCGTGCCCCAGTCCGGGAGGATCCCACATGCCGCGGAGTGGCTAGGCCCGTGAGCCATGGCTGCTGAGCCTGTGCGTCCGGAGCCTGTGCTCCGCAACGCGAGAGGCCACAACAGTGAGAGGCCCACGTACCGCAAAAAAAAAAAAAAATAAAGTAGAGCATAAATAAGAAACACAAACACAAAATAAGCTGACAGTAAAAATCCTAAAAAACATTAATTTAAATCAATGTAAAAAATGTTAAACTAGCTGATGAAAATACCAAAAAATGGTTACATTGGTTTAAACAGAAAAATATAAAATCTAGCAATTGCTCTTCTCTAGTAAACATACCCATCTATCCATACCCATATTTGTATTTATGTTTTATTGGAAAGGTTGAATATAAAGATGTGACAAATATTAGCCAGGATAATGGTTTTAATGCCAGAGAAAACAGATTTTAAGACACGTCATAAAAAATGCAGAAGAGAAAAGCAGATCAACAGATGAAAAACCATAAATATGTATGCACCTATAATATAATTCAACATTATATAAAGTAATAGCTGACAGAAATACAGGGAAAAATAAATAAATCAGTAGTTTGAGTGGGATATTTTAACACGTCTGTCAGTTACTAATGGATCAATCAAACCAAATAAGCAAACAGATATTTTGAATAATAATATACTTCATCTATAGTGACAGATAATGAACTTCAAAAACCACACATTCTTCAGCTGAAGACCTAAATAGACATTTCTCCAAAGAAGACATACAGATGGCCAACAGGCACATGAAAAGATGCTTAATAGCTAATTAGTAGAGAAATGCAAATCAAAACTACAATGAGGTATCACCTCACACCGGTCAGAATGGCCATCATCAAAAAGTCTACAAATAATAAATGGTGGAGAGGGTGTGGAGAAAAAGGAACCCTCTTACACTGTTGGTGAGAATGTAACTTGGTGTAGCCACTATGGAAAACAGTATGGAGGTTCCTTAAAAAACTAAAAATAGAGTTACCATATGATCCAGAAATCCCATTCCTGGGCATATATCCGGAAAAAACTCTAATTTGAAAAGTTACATGCACCCCAATGTTCATAGCAGTACTATTTACAATAGCCAGGACATGGAAGCAACCTGAATATCAATTGACAGATGACTGGATGTAGAAGATGTGGTGTGTGTACATGTGTGCATGCGTTTGTGTATATATACATATATATATATATATATATATGATGGAATATTATTCAGCCATAAAAAAGAATGAAATAATGTCATTTGTGGCAACATGGATGGACCTACAGACTATCATATTAAGTGAAGTAAGTCAGACAGAGAAAGATAAATATCATATGACATCACTCATATGTGGAATCTAAAAAAATGATACAAATGAACTTATTTACAAAACAGAAAGAAAACAACCTTATGTTTACCAAAGGGGAAAGAGGGGAAGGGATAAATCGGGAGTTTGGGTTTAATGGATACACACTACTCCATATGAAATAGAGAAACAACAAGGACCTACTGTATAGCACAGGGAACTATATTCAATATCTTGTAATAACTATAATGGAAAGGAATCTGAAAAAGAATATATATATACACATACACACACAAAAAAACCAAAACAAAAACAGCACAACTTAATTGGAGAACTTGATGGATTCAACCACTTCAAAATTTTAAAATGACATTGTATAAAAAGTTAACACACAATGACATACTTTAAGGAAGTGTCACCTAGAATATAGAATATAGAAAGAACTCCTGCAAATCAGCAAGAAAAACAGAAAGTTTAAAAAATGGGCAAAATGTAAATAGGCAATTTACAAAGATAGAGATAAAATAAATAAATAAAAGATAAAAAGATAAAAAAAATAAAAGCCCACGTCAATAAGAAGGCGTGAAAAAAAATTAGTCCTAAGGAAAAAAATTAAGGAGCTAGATTATCTAGACAAATAATGTGCCATCAAACTCATGTGCTCACATACCATGTAGGACTAAAGCTCGAAGAATAGGATGAAGCTTTGATTAGATGGCAAAACAGGCAGGCTCAATTCCTGGTAGCTTTAACCCACCATAACTTTATTGATCTTATAGGAAGAAAGGACAATAAAAATCTTCAACTTCACCAATCTTAACAACATGATTTATCAATGATACTGTATTAGTTGCCCAAACAACTACTTTCCATCAAGGGATATTTCATGCTCTTTTAGTCCTAACTCCTATTGCCTCTGGAATTTCACAATGCCAAATCACAGAGACGCAATATTCTATAATTCTTCATAAGGTACTCATTTCAATGCCAGCATGTTCATTAGATCAAATGAGAGATTTTAGAAGTCCTACATACTTTGATATATTAAGTCGATATAAGAGAAATGTAAAACTGGAACTTTACGTGGTACTTTCACTTTAAGTCATCATATGATTCAATTACACTAGAAAGTTTTCGATACAATATAATATGTATGCAACTCACATTGTGCCTAGTCCAAAACCAAAGGCAGAAGCTTAAGTTTCCTGGAGGTCTTCATTTTTTTTTTTAAGCAAACTTCCTTCTCATTCAAATAATGTAACTCTCAAGCAGCCACTTCTTATTGGTTCTAAGGAAACATCCATACCTCTGTATTCTTAGCCAGGCTAAGTAATTTTAGGCAGCTATTAAGATAACTTGATGCAGTTGTAGCTGGCTCAGCCACAAGATGCCAGATGGCCTAGAGGCACCAAATGCTTAGGACTCAGGAATAAGGTCATCCGAGAAGTTAGCATATTCATACAGAAGAGTGAGCAATTATTGCTGAGGGTCGAGATGTTTCACAAACATCTCTACAGCTATGCCTTTAAACATTTTGCAGATGTAAGCTGCTATCCTAAGGGTAAATTTATATCATTAATTAGATCAGCATGTACATAATGTTGGAGTCCCTAGTGCTTGTATATAACTATTTGTCAGTAAGAATGGAAGAGCAATATCTAATTCAAATACTATGGGCCAACTACCATTGTCTCATATTGTACCAGAAACACACACGTTGAAAAGTTGCTGCAAATCCTTACTCCATGCAGCTCAACACTTATTTATAACTGAATGGAGATATAAGATGGACATACGGATGCCTGATTAACTCATGTGTAAGCTGTGAAACATAAGCTACATACCCTTATAGGTTGTTATTTATGGAGCCATTGAATTAATATTTTAGATGGTTATCTTCATATTTTCTGGACATATTATATATCTAAGAATCAACTATTTCTATGAGTAAAATTTTAGAGTTATTATTCCATCATTCACTCGATTCACTTATTAATTTAACAAATACTTATTGAGCACTCTTTTAGGTGCCAGAGGTACAGTGATAAAAAGGACTGACAACTCTTTTGATGTTATGGAGCTTGCCTTCTAGGAGGTTCGTTTTGTATAAAGTCTAGATGACAGACTGGTAGATATGGCGACTTCACGTGTATCCCCTTGAAAGTGTACGTGAGTGGCTTAACGCGCTGAACTATTCTATCTTCTACACTTATAACTACTTCCCCTTATATTTTTAATTTCTACTTCCTTACCCTCAGGTGTTCAGGGATGTCAAGAAAGCATCAAGTAATAGTGTCCCAAACCCTGTGGGAAAACCATAGCAATTGCATATTCTCAGACTTCATTTTACTCCCCTTGTCTTCAGCTTTTGGAATTTCTAATCATTTCCACTTTGAAAAATGTCTTCACTTAGCCTCCAAGATCTTACTTTCTCTTGGTTCGATTCCTACCAATAGACTTCTTCAGAGTTTTAATTGTTGCTTCCTCCTTATTTTCCTAACCTCTAAATATTGTAGTGATTAAGTTCTCACTCTTCGAATTTTTCCTCTTCTAACTCATTTCCTAGTGTCATCATTTAATATCATGTCTTCAGTATCTCCTACTTGTTGAGGACTTCCAGATAGATATCTATCCTGGACCTACAAACATCTCTAGTTGGATGTCCAACTGACATCTTAAACTTAAAACATGAACCTAACTCCATGCCAGTGCATTTGCTTTCTGTTTCTTCTTGCTACATTTTCCCCAAGATAAATGCATGGCTGGCTACCTAACTTCCTTCAGATTTCTAAACAAATGTCACTTGCTTTAGGAAGCCTTCCCAAATCATCCTGTATAAAATAGCACCATTCCTACCCTCCCATCCCTGGTTGTATTCCCTGTCTTTGTTACCTGAACTTATACTTCTCCAAAACACTTATTACTAACTGACATATTATATATGTATGTACTTATTGTCTGTTTCCCCAGCTAAAATTAAGCTCCATGAAGCTGGGGGTTACTTCCTACTGTGTTATTAGTACACAGAACAGCACCTGGAAAGTAGCTGGAACTCAATAAATATTTATCAAATCAGTGACTGAATTTTTAAATAATCTCTTCTGTGGCTCTATCTACCTATTTACCTACCTACCTACCTACCTAATTTCTATGCTTTGCAAGCTGCACTCATTTGGGATGGAAATGATGATTTTTCAAGGTGGTATCAGAATGCTGTTTTGGATTTTAGAATGAAAGAAGTCCAGCCTCTTAGCCCTAAGAGACTTCGAAAGATAACATAGCTCCATTTCTTGTTCTATAGAGTGTGGCTTAGAAAGAAAAAGAGTTTTGACTAAGGTTACACAACTAATGAGAGGCAGAACCACTGTTAGAGCCCAGGCTTCATGCCTTTCCAGCCAGTGCTCTCCAACCAAACCCCTATTAGGAGGCATTGCTTCTCCTTGGCTGCCCACAGCAGCCCAATCCTTTCTGGCATTATTTTAAAATTGTCCTTAATGAAGATTACACACAGATAGAACTAGAGAAAAATCTGGTTTTATGAATAAAAATGTCACATCTAGATAATTTCAGGAGAAAAAAGGAGAACATTTCTGGATACTTGAGACCTAAAACTTAATTCTGTTTGTGCAAAATGCCTAGTTTAAAACAAGGCAACAATCTAGGATATTAAGAAACGGATTTAATATCCCCTAACAAATAGTTATACTTTCAGAGGTGGAGAAAAAAATCCATGCAGGTAGGTTAGTGAGAAACAACCATATAAATAGAGCAAATAGCCTAAAAAAGTTTAAAAAATCAATTAAAATATTTCTTGACCATGATGGTGTAGGTGCTGTAAGGGATAAAGCAAATTCAGTCTAAACACAGGATCTGATCTAAGGTTTTTCCCACACAAAGACACAAAGTAAAGAAGTTTGGATTCCATAAGAAGCAGTAGAGCATAGTAGTTACATATACTCTATTCTTTGGATTTGCATCTAACACTCCCTCTGCATAGATGTAATAACTTAATTGTGTTATTCAACTTCTACAGGCCTCAAACTGTTGGTCTGTAAAACAGGACTAAATATCAACTATGGCATATAATTGTTATAAGAATCAAAATAGGTCATAAATCTAAATGATTTACACACTGTGGCATCCATTTTAGAGTTCAAAATATTGTGGAATGATACTAGTAAAATTTAACTAACTGCAATATATAATTTAAAATAATTTCTAAAATTTTTAAAAATAGTATTTATGAAAAATGATCTAAAATTTACCAAAATCACTTTTGAAGTTGATCATTTGCTGAGTTTTTCTAACACTTGGGGTACTTCATAAAATATGAACAATTTTCATTGATCAAGTCTATCAATTTTCTGTACTACATGAACTGAAACCATCTCCTATGCAATAGTATGATAGTAATCATAGGCAGCCTACTCTGTTTTCCAAAACATGATAATTTCAGCATGTAGATGTGTTTACCTACAAAACCAAACTTGTGGACCTCAAAACATTCATTTTACCATGACGATTTAAGAAACAAGATTGTGACCCAATTTTTGATTGTCTAAAGTCCTTGGAGATGAGAGTAGATTGAACAAGATTGGTAGATGAGATCAGAGAGGTATTAGGACAGATAATACAAAGTCAACCTGGCTACTGCTGTAATTATCACACCCAATGCTAAGCTCCAAGGATCCATTGGTCTGCCACATGTGAACCCTTGGGTGTCCAGTCACAATCACACACCTGTATCAGTTCCTCTTGAGGTCTAATATTGCCAGATGAGTATTACAGTCTATACATTCTTTCACATTTAATGGAGCTCCAACTTCTTCATACATTCACTTATTTTAATCTTAAGTCAAATATTCACTGAGTGCCTACCATGTGCTAGCCATTGGACTAGGTGCTGGAGAAACACTCTGCCCTCCTGGAGCTTACACACTAGGGTGGGAAATTAATAAGAGGAAAGTAACAAACAAGTGAATAACTCCTTTGATAAGAACAACGAAGCAGAGAGAGCATATGTCATAATGCTGTATAACCTTTTCCTTATAATGAATTTTAATTATTCTGCCAGTAATCCAAGACAGCATTATCTTCAACAAAGCCAAACTCCTTTGAGGCAATCACAGAAACTTAGGTACAGTGAAATACAGCTCTCAATTCACTCTAAGCATGAATATCAGTTGAAGCCTGAAATACAAAGTGTGCGCGAGTATGTGTATTGGAAAGAGGTAGGAAGAAATGGGCAGCTAGGGGATGAGCTTCAGACAGACAGAAGAAAAGAAAAAAGGAACGGTAAATAGAGCTAAATTCTTACATCAATTATGAAGGTCATTTTGCTCAATCTTTCAGATTTTAGATTTTTCTAGAATGGGACAATTGGCCTCTCAGAGTAACTAGTGACTGAATACTAATATAAAGACACTGCTTAGTTCACCATCAGACGTTTACCCTTTTCCTTTAGTTTAACTATTTAGAAATGTACTCTCTAATTTTTATTCCTATAGAACATATTTTTAACAATTTATTTTCAGAGTTAAAAGATATAATCCTTCCTCCAAAATTACATGTTCATATATCATTTTTATGACATTTTCACCCGGTTACCTACCATGTAAGCAAGTAAGAGATTTAAAACAAAAGCAACGAACTGGCATAATGCAAAGACTTTTCTGACTTCAGTGCCATTTTTGAAGTAGAAATTCTTGCGTCATTCCTTCCTGACTTTAATTAAATACCGACACCTATTTCTATCACTTTCAAAATGTTAGGGGGAAAATGCAGAAACCTTTTCTTAGAAAATCCTTCTTTCCAATACTGGGATGCTTTGAAGCCACAAACTCTAAAATAAAGTCATCTTCCCCTCCTCCAATCAATACTTCTAAATAATGGATGTGAACATACACTTAAAAAAAATCCTACCTGGATACAACTCTTACCTGCATCTCTTGACAAAAGGAAGCCAATGGCCCAAAGAGAATCTGACATTGCTCGTCAGCAGTGTATGTCATCTCTGGCAACTTGGAGGGAACCATCACGGAATTGACACTCTGGGGATTTGTCTGTAGCAAGCAGTTACTGGCCTTTGACCTGGCGATATGCAGATATGTGTAACATTTTGAGTTAAATGTAAAAAGTTGTTATAATTAGTTAACACAGCAACAGGAAACATTTCGATACTACTAAAATATGTTCTTACTTTTATTTATAAGCTCTTCTATTGAATGCTCATAGAAATTATCCCATGTATGAGAATCATTTGTTTATAATTATTATGATAAACCTAATAATAAAAAAAGTTCAAATTAATAGGACTTTTTGTTTTTAAAGATCTTTCATATGGATTAACTCAGCTAATCTACATAACACTGTGAGGTGGTTATTATTTTACATATTTATAAGATGAAGAAGCTCAGAGAGTAACTTGTCCAAAAGTAATGTATGAAGGTAAGAAATCAACTATATTCTGGGATTTAAGGAATCTATGGAAAGCATTCTCAAGTGACTATTAATAGTGTGAATATTCTTCTACTTGACATTGTACTACAACTTCCATTTATGGGGTAGAATTTAATTTTATCATAGTTCTGATTCACGAGAAGACAACTACACAAAATCCTGCACTCATTAGGGCCTACTGAGGGGCTACTGTTGCAGTGACAAAGAGAATGCCCAGACTCTACTGCACATATTTCTGGAAAAAGTTATAGTAATGCAATAAATATATTTTAGTAGATTCTAATATTCATTTGACAAAAAATTAGCTTGACAATTTAAATGGCATGGAAAAATAAATTTGTGTAGTGAATTTAGCTAGTTAGATGTTCCTATATTTCTTACTTAGACTTTTGGATACTTTAAGCATCTCTCACTCACTAATTGGGACTTTACATAACATCTGTTGGTACTGTTTCATCTTCCCCTTCTATTACTGAAGGAAAAAGTAAAGAACAGGGTTTTAACATGAAAATTAGAACAGTAATACTTTTTTTCATTTCCTTTTCCAACCAGGCAGAAGCTACCTATTACCAAAGCTGAAGGTTGAAAAGAGGAGAATCAAGGACTATTATAATGGTGAAAACTATGCATTGACATTAATGAAAAAAGATTCAGAGTGCAGAACTACCACAGTGGAAAGGTGGAGCTTTTGTTAAAGAGGTTCTTTATAACAACAGATATAGAGGGATGAACAATGAAAATGTTTCCACTGAGAAATTTTGAAGAGGCAATTAAATATTATGAAAGATTTTGTATCATTATAATAACTTTCAACCTTACAAATCACCTTGCCCATCCTCTTGTTTGAAAGTGTGGAAACTAAGAAGCAAGTGGGTTAAATAATATGTCCCAGTTCGCACCATGAGTCAGTGGGGAACCAGGAGTGGATCCCAGCACCTTGATTCCTAATCTGGTGGCTGTTCCCCTCTGCCACACCACCCTCCCAGGTTGGTAGAGGAAGCAGGCACACATACACATTCATGACACAGCAACAGCTAGTGACCTCAGTACCTTAGAAATCTTTCCAAATCTTCCTTGCTACATTGGGACCACGAGACATCACCGAGATTTTGTCCTTTAATCCATTCACCAGACATGATATGAAGACCATCAGCACATGATGGGTGGTCATTGTCATGATTAATCCCCATGCTGATTTGGAATATAAAATTTAAAAATTACATTAGATAGATATTTTTAACCTGTTATTATACTTGCAATTAAACAACAGTTAAATAATTAAAATAATGGGAGAGAAATTCGTTTTTATTTTTTATTTTCTTTTTTATTGAAGTAGAGTTGAATCACAATGTGTGTGAATTACTGCTGTACAGCAAAGTGACTCAGTTATATATATACACATTCATTTTCATATTCTTTTCCATTATGGTTTATCACAGGATATGGAATACAGTTCCCTCTGCTATACAGTAGGACCTTGTTGTTTATCCATTCTATATCTAACAGTTTGCATCTGCTAACCCCAAACTCCCATTCCACCCCTCCCACACCCTCCCTTCCCCTTGGCAACCACTGGTCTATTCAGAGAGAAATTAGTTTGTTTTTTTTTTTTAATTTTTTTGATGTGGACCATTTTTAAAGTCTTTATTGAATTTGTTATAATATTGCTTCTATTTTATGTTTTGGATTTTGGCCACGGGGCATGTGGGATCTTAGCTCCCTAACCAGGGATCGAACCCACACTCCCTGCATTGGAAGGTAAAGTCTTAACCACTGGACTGCCAGGGAAGTCCCGAGAAATTAGTTTTAAAGGTCAACATAACATTAGATTTCAGACTGATTTATTTTTAAAATTTTATGGTCTATATTAAAGGTCAATGTTTTCACTTAGTAAAAAACATTCTCCCAATCAATCTAGTAAATAACATGCTTAGTTCACCTGTATCAAAATGATCTATAGATATATTTTTGACATAGTAGCAGGTATGAAGCACATAGAAGTGGTAAGTTTCTATTCAATCACACTAGATTCTTGCTCTTGCCTAAAGATCCTTTATTCATTCCTTTTATCAAATCCGAAAACACATTAAAGTATTATTTTTCCTCAAGTGCTTCATGAGATAGTCTTTCTCCACTCATCATAAAACACAAACTGTCCCTGGGAAACCTGAACACTCTCGGCCATCTTCATCTTTTCTACTGAATCCTGAATCTGTTGCTCCAAGTTGTAACTCTATTCTAAAACTCTGACTTATCTTCTGATGGACGTATTAGAAGACTGTTAAATTCAGTATGTCTAAAAGCTGCCCTTAATATTTTCTCTTTCAAACCTCTCTGTACTCCTGAATTCTTTTTCTCGCTTGTTCTCTTTTGTGTGCCTTTGCTAGCCCAAGAATCTTCAGGTCATCATTTATTCCTTCCTCTCCCAAATTATCACCCAATTATTTACTAATTGTTAGGGGCAAGCCCTGCTAATCTACTTTCTAAATATTTCCTTCAACTGTTATTTCCTTTCAATTCCTTCTGTTACTATTAAAGAGGATTATAAAAATATTTAATCCTGAAAATTACTATGGCATTCTGAGTGGGTTCTGTGCTTCTAATCTTTGGCAACATTCTCCCTTTTCCTCCTGCCCTGCTCCAGTAAGATCTATTTAAAAACACAATCGGGCTGCCTTTCATCTGCTTTTCCATTACCTATATAGGAATTTCCAGCTCCTTAACATGGTACACAGTTTCTTAATCTTCTTCCAAGCCATTTATTGCATTTCTTTTCAGCAAGAGCAAATGATCTGTAGTTTCCCAAACATTATGTTGTTCCTTATTCTCTTGCATTTTCTCTGTGTCATATACCATAAAAAAGGGGCTCATAAGCTTGAATTAAACAATTCTATGAGGTAGGAACTATTATTATAATAATATAATACCCCTTCTTCTGATGAGAAGTAACTTTCCCAAGGTCATACAACAAGAAAGTGGAAAGTAGTGATGTTTGAATTGAGGAGTCTGGCTCTAGAATCATGTGACTAACCACTGAAGTCCATTCCCTCCCTGACCCTATCCAAAGTGCCTTGCCTTCAACACCTTTCCCTGGATAAATTCTACTTGATCTTCAAGATTCACGTAGATTACTTTCACGAGGTTTTCTTTTACTAAACTCCCACCTCACCTACGGGAACTGTCTCTGTTTTCCCAACACAGGATTCTGTGAACAACATTACTACAGTTTTTTCTACATTGTACTCTATGTTTTTACTCTTGGTTATCTCTCCAGTTTCTTGAGGATAGGAACTTACTCATTGCTCTAAGATCCTGGCATATGGGAACCATACTCTATAAATGGTATTTAAATGTTGAACCAAGTCAGCATGTATTTGGGTTGGCCAAAAAGTTCGTTCGGGTTTTCTGCAAGAGGTTATGCGAAAATATGAATGAACTTTTTGGGTAACCCAACAGAATTACTTCTATTTCAGTAAAAGTTGCATATAATCTCCTATGAATTCTCATAATGAGGACATTAAAATAACTGTTTGTGAGAGAGTTAATACTGAAGAAGTAGAAAGAGGAAAGCTTGGTTTTGCACATGTTAAGTTTGAGATGATGGCAAGATAGTCCAATGCTCCCTTTTCTCATTGTGTAATGATCTAGATAATAGTCTTTCATAAAAATTTTGTGAACAGGAATATATATATGATATTTTAAAATACTAATAAAAGAATATTGTTATAGAAGTTGCTAAAGGAAATTACAACTATACTACCTATATTTTCTCATATGAAAATGAAAATTTTCAAGACTACTGAACTACATTTTTGGTTAAATAAACTAAAGATTTAAATCAAAATGGTTAGATTTAATGTTTTTGAAAGAAGAAAATGATATAGATGGAATTAATTAATTTATGAAGAAGAGTAATGAATTAAAAGTTCATTATGTTTGCTAACTTGAAGATTATGGAAATTATATAAATAAAATTTAAAATATACTGTTGAATATCATCCTTCACTTTTAGTGTTACAAAAATTCACCTATATGATACACCATATTTCTCTTTCCTCGTCTAACTAATGTCCTTAAAAAGGGTTTGTATCAATATATATTAATAGAATGACTGACAGAGAGAACAGGAAGAAAAATGTTTTCATACTTTGAAGATAAAGAGAAAAAGTAAGACATGATATGGAGTAGGTAGGGGCCAATTCACTTAGTGAGGGCTAGAGTGAAAGACGTAGGAGTTAGATTTGAATCATGTGTCTCCCCCTTATTCATGTGACCAGAGGCAATTTAAATAATAATAAAGGAATAAATGTGCCTCAGTTTCCTCATCTGTTAAATATACTTTTCTGACTCGTTGTGAAGGTTACATGAGGATGATATAAAATGCCTGGCACAGTGCCTGCAATATAGCAGGAACCCATAACCTTTTTTTTTTTTTTTTTAAACTGGGGCAGTAAATCAGAGAAGTTTTATCCTATCTCTCTAATTTGTCAAAAAAACACAGAGATAACCATCATTAAAGGCAATCTGCTGTATTGGCTGACTTTCATAAAAGTGGGGATTTAAGAAAAGCCAAGTAAATAATAATGGCAAGAAGTTACTTTGTCTGGATGTTAAATTAAAATAAGAAATTGTAAATATGCCACAATCTCCCAGATTGATAAAGACGCCTAATGCACTGACTGTACGGTTCCAATGCTGCCCCTGCCTGCATCACTGTCTCACCTCCCCCAGGGATTCTGGCTGCAGCACACATTGCCAGGTGACCCTGTTATAACAACAGCCACTTGCCATGTGGAACATACTCAACTCTTCCATCTGTGGTGGTGCAGTCTTTCAAACCATACACAAATGCTATTATTTTTGAAAGGCAACTGGTCTTTTTCAGAAATAATAAAACTTCTTAAATAATGTGTCCATTTGAGAGAAGGAGAGGGACTCCTTCCAAGATTTAGCAATTTGGACATTTTCCCAAAGCAGTGTAATGTTATTTTCCAAATTGGGAAGATTACAACTTCTCATGCAGATGATCATTTTCCTTTTGGGATCCTGATTCTCATGTAAGAAATTAGCTACAGCCATGGAGAGATCTGGTGATACAAGCATTGTTTACCATTAGTTAAATTTTCCTAAAGCTATTTAACTTGTAACAGAAGTTATCATTAAATTGGGACAGGGCTTTTTTTTTTATAACCACACATCTGGAACTATCAGGAGACACTGCTTAGTACTGATCCTACAGATTTGAAATAAAACAACTGTGAACCTTTATTTGCGCCAGTCACTATGTTAATCATTTACAATGATGATATCATTTAATCCTCACAATACCCCCAGAATGTTTCTGTTATCATGACTTCTATCTTACAGATTAGGAAGGTGCTGAGGTTAATAGCAGAGCTGTGACTCAGACCCAGGCAGTCTGATGGGTCAAAAGAAGTGAACGTTAAATCACCAAACTATAGATCAAAAGTATCCATTTACATATAAGGTTTATTTTCTGAATAATTTTAAATGTCTCCTCTCTGTTAGCAGAAACGCACCTTCACACATACAGTCCCATAACCAAGTCGCATGCACTGTGTGGAAAACATTCTCGAAGTAAGACATTAGCAACACCTCTCCTCACACTGTGCAACTGAGCTACATTTTAATAATCTCAGTTTAAATTCACTTTGACAAAGATCCTTGGGCAAATAAACTCTCCACTAACATTGTACATGGTTGTCAAGTCAACTGAGAAAATATTTTTATCTTATAAAACTTCTCAACTTTAAACGTCTCTGCCAGGAAGTTTTGTGATATCCTGCGGAAAGCTGGAGAAGCATTTGGATTTTGAAGATGGTCCCTTTTGATGTTTAAAGAGTCAGAGAAGAGAACATTTATGAATTCACTCACATTTTTTGGATAATTTGGAAAGGATCCAATTTGTAAACAGTCATATTTTAAGAGAGTAAACTTTTTTGTGCTGAATACATTAAACATTTTGTCACAATATCTTATTTTCCACTAAAAGCCACATATTATATAGAAAAAATTAATTTATAAAAGGAAACAAACTATCACAAATGACACGTAATTTCATACCATTCAGTGGCTATATCTGATTTGATGTAACTTCACTCCTGTGTACTCATGGAAAAAAGCCCAACATTAAGAAATATGAGACATTTTCATTACTTTTTATACTTTAAATCATTTCACTTTGCACACAACAAATATGTACTTCCACTGGTAAGTCAAGAGGCAATGGAAAGTAAGTCAGCATCAAGATAAAAAATCAGAGGTCAAAAAATAAAGTAGGGGTACAAAAGGAGATTCCTTTTGACTTTGCTGTGTGTTACACAACAGTTTTATCTAGCAATTCAACAAATACTTGTTAAGAACACACTAAGTGCTAGGCACTGTACTGAGTTGGGGTCGTAAAAATGAGTAAGATCCAGTTTTTACCCTCAAGGAGTTTATCATATACTGGGGCTGGAACACTCCATCCCTTGCCCTCATGCAGCTAAAAGATGCCTGGATCCTGTCCTTCTACGTTCCATAAAGCTCTCCCACCCATTCCTCCTTTTCCAACACTACTTCCATCAACCAAGACAAGAGGTGACTTTCTTCACTTCTGGATTGTTGTTCTTCACTTCTGGATAACCCCTTCACACCTGGCCTTAACTCTTTGCCTTATTAAACAATTATTTAATTATTTTAATTCCTTATGAAAACATTAACAAAAATTAGTTCCCTAGGTAAAATCTTTCAATTTTCCTTGGCAAGCAACGATACTGAAAAAGTGAATAATGAACCAAAGGGCTGGTTAAAATGCAGATTCCTGAGCTCTACCCCAACCGATTAAAAGAGGCCTAAG
This sequence comes from Lagenorhynchus albirostris, assembly GCF_949774975.1. NCBI lineage: Eukaryota > Metazoa > Chordata > Mammalia > Artiodactyla > Delphinidae > Lagenorhynchus > Lagenorhynchus albirostris. The sequence continues at coordinate 107,069,618 of NC_083097.1, read as the reverse complement.
ACCTAAGAAACTTTATTTTAACACATTTTATCAATGATTCTTACTTAAAATTCTGAGAACCAATGAGCTACAAGATAAAATCCAAACTTTTTATCTTGTTTTCAAATAATCTGTAAACTGATTCCAATCTAATTTCCACTGGAACAGTTAATTCCAGCCTACTGTTTTGTACAGTCCCTTCCTTTCAGAATGCTTTCCACAGCTTATTTGTATTTACAAATGTAACTTAAATTTTAAGCCCTTCTTCCCATATAAAGGACTCTTCAATAAATTCTAGCACATATTTCTCATGATTCTTAACTTTTGTACCCTTCAAATATATGGCACAAAAAATATCAGAACTATCTTCTGTTTCTGGTGAATTTTAAGTAATATATACAAAGTATTACTACCTAGAATTTAAGTGTTCAGAGAATAAGAATTATATTTTCTTTTTAATTCCTTAAATAGTAATAAATAAATATACATAGATTTTATCAACTAATATAGAATCATAGGAGCAACTAAATATTCTGTACATTTGATGGAAAGTTGAAACTAATGTGGCATCTTACTGACTTAGGGAAACCATAAGCCTGAAAAGTCTATGGATGATCTGCTCAAGGAAGGCTGCTTGCCTTACTCTAGACCATACATTTGCCAAGAGAAATGCATTAGAGAAATGCAAACAGAAAGCCAATTCTTATATGGCTGTTCACTAGTTGGGTGATTTTTCTCCTCTTCCACCTACTCACTATGACGTCCAAACCTACATTTGAAGAGAATCTGGTATGGGAGTGCTGCTGCATCTCTGCTGGCTTACGTCCCATTCTGATTATTAACTTGGACAAACTACTTATTACTCTAACTGGTATCACTGTCTAAATAAAATAGCAAATACAAAAACTGTGCAAGTGGTCTTACAAGAATCTCGACTTCTCTGGTGGCACAGTGGTTGAGAATCCGCCTGCCAATGCAGGGAACATGGGTTCGAGCCCTGGTCTGGGAAGATCCCACATGACGCGGAGCAACTAAGCCCCCGTGCCACAAGTACTGAGCCTGCACTCTAGAGCCCCATGAGCCACAACTACCGAGCCCGTGTGCCTAGAGCCCACGCTCCGCAACAAGAGAAGCCTCTGCAATAACAAGCCCTCACCTGCCACACTGCAACGAAGAGCAGTCCCCGTTCACCGCAACTAGAGAAAGCCCGCACGCAGCAACAAAGACCAAGTGCATCCAAAAAGAAAAAAAAAAAAAAAATCGCCATAATAAGTACACTTCCTGCCAATCCAGTAAAAATTCTGAAGGATATAAAAGCATTCCTTGAGTGAACAGAGAGATGTATGGCCATTGGAGGCTGAAAATCTCCTTGTTACATTGAAGCATTCATAAAAATAATTATAATACTACTAATAATGAATTATTATTCATTCAATGTGTATTATTCATTCTGTGTTATGAGTCAACCAATGTGCCATGCAATTAGAGCATCACCAACCTAACAATGAACCTTGAAAGGAAAACTTATCCACATTTAGGAATGAAGAAAATTAGTAAAGACAGATTGACTTGCCCAGAGTTCATTCAGAGAGTAGCTGGCATGACAAGAATTCAAGTCCCAGTCTGCGTTGCTTTAATATGCTTTCTCTCATCTGCCCACTGAGTAATTTCTATCCTTAACCAAGGCGTGTGTACTAGAGGAAGATACTTGTGACTTTTGCTGTATGGAATTCTAAACGGTACAATATGGAAACAGTGAACTTACATGTTGCTATTACCAATTATAGTGGGTCAAGGAACATTAATTACAGAAAAATTAATTTTGAATATTTTAAGAAGCAACAGATTTCTAGAAACAAGAGTATATTTGTTTTTGTCTATTACAGTAATCTGTTATTTTATCTGTTTCCCATCCTAAGAGTCCTAGATGATGTACTGTCTTTATCTTCATTTCTTATTTACTTGTTACTGTTTGTCTACTCTCCCTTTAGAATATATCCTCTCTTTCTTATAGTAAGATATGCTGATGTAATCAATATACTGATACTGTATACTGATCTAATCAGTATATTGTACTACAAGATATACTTACTATAAGATATAGTAGATATACTGATGGGCATCAATGCAGAATGAAAGCCAAAAATTTTATTTCCTTCTAAAAGGGACTACTCTGTATGCTGAGAGAGATTAGCCAAATTTAAGCTTACAGGATACCTCCTGGAGCGTATGTTACCTTCTTATTTAATTAGCAGAATTTTAGATTAAATAGTACTATTGCTGAAACTTCTGGAATTGTCCCTTCCAAGTCCACGACTTCAGGACGTGCATGAAACAGCTGAACAGGCCTGTAACCAAACTTCAAAGAAGACTCATCATAACTGATGTATAATTTAACTACTGTATTTCTACACAGTTAATTTTATATAAGAATCAAAATAGCATGTGCCAGAAAGGAAAAATATGTTGTCATATTTGTATTTTTATAGTCATAAAACCATATTTTCCAGTCAAGGCAATTGCATTCCTTGACCCAAACTAATTCCTCTTTCCCTGCTTCTGGAACTCAAATGCTCTCTACCCTGAATCTCAAAATGGTTGTCCAAAAGGTGAGTATTCCTAAAACAAATGCTTATTCATTCATACAATAAATATTTGAGTTCCTATAATATACAATGCACTCAACCTGGTACAATATGAGAAAAAAATGTATTAGACACTAATCCTATTTTTATAGAGATTCCTGTCTAGTAGGGAGTGTATGTGTGTATAAATATCAGTATAAATCAGTATATATTAGAAATTAAGCTACAAGTGATATTTACAACTAACAGTGTAAGGGAGTTAAAAAAGGAGATACATTTCCAGCTGGACTTTCAGGTCTAATTTCACAAAAAGGATTACATTTGGTTTGACCATTAAAGGGATTACATTTGTCTTTACTTAATGGATAAGTAAAACTGAAAAAGGTATAAATCAGTAGGGCTGGGAGTTGGAATAAGAAAAAAGCATTAATAAAGACATGAAGCTTGAAAATTATGGATTGTTTACATTCATGAAATAGAGAAGTAGCTTATAAAGTTAGAAAGATAGATTGGGACCAATCTGCAAAAGTCATGAATCTAAGGCTATGGAATTTGGAGTTCATTCATTAGGTGGTAAGGAGCAATAAAGATTTCTGAACTGAAGATCAGAACCATAATTCAGGAAGCTGAATCTGATGAAAGTAAGATAGATTAGAAAGATTAGGTGCTGAGGCAAGGAGACCGCTGAGGTGGGTATTGCAATAGTCCAAGCCTGGATAAATAACAGAAGAGGGAATGGAAAGATGGGCTAACTATTTCAGATGACCAATGAACAGAATTTTACAACTGATTATGGAAGGAGCTAAGACTAGAAAGAGTTAAAGATGTTTTAGATGTCTCAACTTAAGAACTGATAACAATATTGATGCCAATAACAGAAATGCAGATGTCTGAAGAAGTGGGTTATAACTTGGCCCTACCTTGGTTCTACCCAGGCAAAATTTCCATCAAAGCATGTAAGCAAATGTCATTGATTTCAAAGCCTTATTAATTACAAGGCATCTACATTGTTCGTACTCTGGGATTACTTAAAACTTTAGCAGGTGCCCCAAATATCTGTTGCCTTCAAGGAGCTAACTTTGCATATTTATTGCCTCATTAACTTCTCAGTTCCAAAGAAACCTGAATTGTCAACTTAGTGGAAAAGCCATGTCTCTAAGCCAAAGTTTAATAAATATATATTAGTCTTTTCCCCTTGGTTCAAAAAAGCAAAACAAAAACCAAAAACATACAAGTATTTTGGCCATGTGAAAACATGTTCTGTGTTTTTATAGTCACATAATTTATAAGTAGTTTTCCCTAATGTATGTAATTTTATCCATTCATCATCTCTATGAAGTAGGCAATCTAATTATCCGATGAGATTCTTAATCAGTAAATAAATTGTATATGTTTAATGCAGTTTCTTTTAACTTTTAAAAATGCAGAACTCTGCTAGAGCTTTTTTATTTTCTTGACACTATCTATTACAAGTATAAATTACCATAAATGTGCTAAAGTCAAATTACAAAATTGTATCGTAAACTGTTTTCAAGACAAACAACTTTGTCTACAACCTTATATCCATACTATTATTTCAATAATATAAACCTATCTTAAAAGGACAGTTTTTATAATTAGGAAAACAAAGTGCTGAGGCATCAGATACTAAATGGTCAAAAAATAAATACTATTTCATTAATATAAGACAGTGATCATTTTCAAGTCCTTATGATTACTTTTATTGGCTACTTATTTTTAAAGTAATGGGATAAATTTAACAAGTGAGAAAAAGATGAGATGCTTAACCATTCTAGTAAGCAAAGAAACACAAAACAAATTAAATTATAATTTAACATGTGCTAAACTCAAAGCTGGGAAAATAAACTGAAACTGTATTTACCAGAAGTCTTCTATTTAAATTTGGATAAATATTGCATATGGCCTCCAAAAATAGTGCCCCACTTACACACCTCTCAAAAATGTATAAGAATATCTATTTCCTCATAGACGAACGCTTTTCATTCACTTACACTGTTAATCGAAAAATCATTTAACAGCTATTTATAGAGCACAAATGAAAGGTGTGAGAGATACAATGTTAAACAGCAATGACAGCAGAAACAAACATAAAACAAAACAAGACACAGCCCCTGTCCTCAAGAAACACAATCTAGGGCTTGCCTGGTGGCACAGTGGTTAAGAATCCACCTGCCAATACAGGGGACACAGGTGTGAGCCCTGGTCCGGGAAGATCCCACATGCCGCGGAGCAACTGAGTCTGTGTGCCACAACTACTGAGCCTGCACTCTAGAGACCGCGAGCCACAACTACTGAGCCCACGTGCCACAACTACTGAAGCATGCACACCTAGAGCCCATGTTCCACAACAAGAGAAGCCACCGCAATGAGAAGCCCGAGCATCGCAATGAAGAGTAGCCCCCGCTCGCCGCAACTAGAGAAAGCCCTTGCGCAGCAATAAAGACCCAATGCAGCCAAAAATAAATAAATAAATAAAATAAACACAATCTAATTAGAGATACAGACATTAAATAATCATGCAAGTGTAAATCTACAACTGTGAAAAAGTTAGGAATGAAAACTACATAGAATTAGTAAGAGCAGATATGAAGGGATTTAACCTACCCATGGAATATTTCTCTGAAGAAATGACGTGAAAGAAGAGTAAGAGAAAATGAGGGAAGAGGACAGGGAGAGTTTTCTTGTCAAAGGAGGCACGTGGTCCTTACAGTGGGAGTAAATATGGATTCATCTGTGTAGATTTATGTAATCTGATAGTCGAAAGGAGAATTGCTTTGTGGTTTGACTGGTATCCTATTAACGACACTAGGATATTCTCATATAAGCCATCAAAATATCTCTATGAGCTATGTGGTTATATCCTTTGCCATTTTTCTAATGGGACTTTGGTCATTTTGCAAATTTATTTTTAAGAGCTCTTTTTATATTAAGGAAAATATTACTTTGTCATGTGCCAATATTACACATGATGCAAATGCTTGCACTGACTGTGATTTATCTTCTGACTGTTGTATTTTTTTTCCTTGCCTTGATATTTAATTTCAAGTCACTAATTTTATGTGAATTTTCCTTAAATATTTCTAGATTTCACACCTAGAATCATAAACGTTCTCTATTAAAAGACTAAAAAAGAAAAAAGCCAACAAAACAAAAAATCTCACGTAAAGAATCATTTTGGTGTGTTCCGATGCAATGTCTAAGGTAGAGAATCAGATTTCTGTTACTTTTGTTATTGAATGATTTATTTCCTTCCATTGATTGTAGGTGCAGCTTTTATTATATGCTACATTTCCACATCTTTTCCTACATATAAATGGAATTTTTTTTTCTTACTCTCTCTTCCATTGACTTGTCTGCTTTTTCCAGCACCAGCACAAACTGCTTTACCTATTCTGAAATGTATTACTATTTGATAGCGCTCACCCTCCTCCTCCCCAGAGTGTTTTTTTTTTTTTAAACAAGAAATTTCTTATGTTGAGTTTTCCACATGGACTCTAAAATCAGGCTGTCTAGTAAAAAAATTCTATTGATATTTTGGGCAGATTATATTAATTTATATATAGATAATTGTCATTTTATAATATTGACTGTTCCTACCCTAAACCAGGAAATCTCTTTCCATTTATTTACACCACTTTTATGACTCTGTGTGGTTAATAATTCTTCTTTTTATAAGTCTTGTACATTCCTTTGTAAGTATATTCCTAGGTGTTTTATCTTTTTAATTTTTATTTAATTTTTGCTATCTTCAATATAAATGAAATTTTTTTCTTTCCTTACAGTTTGCAAGTGGCTCTTGTTCATGTATTGGAAAGAAAACAATTTTTACACAGTTTTTTAACAGGCTAATAAAAGTCTCTCACTGCTCTAATAGGTTTTTTAGTAGATTGTCTGAAGTTTTCCATTTATACAAATGATACTCATTTTGCCTCTCCTTTCTAATTTTAAATTTATTAAATATTTTCATGAAAACAAATATATGTAATATATATGTGTACACATACTACATTGTATGTGTGTGTATCTGAATGTGTTATGTAATATAAATAACTTAAGTATTAAGGAGATAAACAGTAAGGTCCTACTGTATAGCACAGAGAACTATATTCAATGTCCTATGATTAAAAAAAACAAACCACCCAATTAAAAAATGGGTGAAAGACTTAAATAGACAAGTCACCAAAGAAGACATACAGATGGCCAACAGGCACATGAAAAGATGATCAACATCACTAATTATTAGAGAAAGGCAAATCAAAACTACAATGAGGTATCACCTCACACCAGTCAGAACAGCCATCATCAAAAAATCTACAAACAGGGCTTCCCTGGTGGCGCAGTGGTTGAGAGCCCCCGCCTGCTGATGCAGGGGACACGGGTTCGTGCCCCGGTCTGGAAGGATCCCACATGCCGCGGAGCGGCTGGGCCTGTGAGCCATGGCCGCTGGGCCTGCGCGTCTGGAGCCTGTGCTCCGCAACGGGAGAGGCCACAACAGTGAAAGGCCCACGTACTGCAAAAAAAAAAACAAAGCTACAAACAATAAATGCTGGAGAGGGTGTGGAGAAAAGGGAACCCTTTTGCACTGTTGGTGGGAATATAAATTGATACAGCCACTATGGAGAAAAGTATGGAGGTTCCTTAGAAAACTAAAAATAGAACTACCATATGACCCAGCAATCCCACTACTGTGCATATACCCTGAGAAAACCATAATTCAAAGAGACACATGTACCCCAATGTTCACTGCAACACTATTTACAATAGCCAGGACATGGAAACAACCTAAATGTCCAACAACAGATGAATGGATAAAGAAGATGTGGAATATATATAGAATGGAATATTACTCAGCCATAAAAAGGAATGAAACTGGATCATTTGCAGAGATATGGATGGACCTAGAGTCTGTCATACAGAGTGAAGTAAGCCAGAAAGAGAAAAACAAATATCGTATATTAATGCATATATGTGGAATCTAGAAAAATGGTACAGATGAACCTATTTGCAGGGCAGGAATAGAGACCTGGACGTAGAGAACGGACATGTGGACACAGCGGGGGGAAGGGAAGGGTGGGATGAATTGGGAGATCAGGACTGACACATGTACACTACCATGTGTAAAATAGATAGCTAGTGGGAACATGCTGTAAAGCACAGGAAGCTCAGCTTGGTGCTCTGTGGGATGGGGGGTCAAGTGGGAGGGAGGTCCAGGAGGGAGGGGATATAGGTATACATATAGCTGATTCACTCATTGTACAGCAGAAACTAACACAACATTGTAAAGCAATTACACTCCAATAAAAAAATATCCTCTGATAAACCATAATGGAAAGGAATATATTAAAAAAAAGAATATATATATGTGTAACTGAATCACTTTGCTGTACAGCTGTAATTAGCATAACATTGTAAATCAACTATACTTCAACAACAACAAAAAAGTATTAAGGGAAACCATCACACAAATAGGAAATTTGGACAAGACAAATTCTAAGATCCATGACCAACTTCTCTATCAGATCTTATATTTCTGCCTTCGAGAAGAAGGCATGCAAAGTGTGTGCTGTTGTAGAAATCATTTTAGTCCTGAAGTCCTGAAGACAGTCTTGTATACTTTCTCTTATAAGTCTCACCTGTGATGTATCAGTCTTCATTTTATCTGGAATTGATTTCTAGAAATGAGCTGAGGAAAGTGTTCAATTTTATTTTTATACATGTGGAAAACCAATTGTACCACCACATTTTTATAAACAGTCAACTTTCTTTACTGGTCTGCAATGACAGTGTGGTCAGATGTCAGGTTTTCAAGTACGCATGGGCCTGTTTATGACTCTGTATTTCACTGTATTTCCTGTGAATATATGCGTAAATGTCAAGATCTAGTTACTATAGTCTCATGATAGGTCTTCATTTCCGTTAGAGAAAGATTCCCATGTTATTCTCCTCCTCATCCTCTTCTACCTTTGCCTCCAGCTTCATAGCTTCTCCAAGAATGTTTTGACTATTTTTGGCTATTTGTACTTATATATAAATGTTAGAAATATTACCAACTTATATAAAAGTTTATCATTGGAATTTCCATGAACCTCTAAAATATGTACAGCAGAACTGACATCTATCTGTAAGATATTTCATTTACCCACAAACATGGTATATTTCCACTGATACAGGTTTGATTTAATGAATTTTAATAGGGGTATTTGCTTTTCTGTCTTGTTGGATTTATTCTTAAGTATTTGGTGTTTTCTATTGCTACAGTAAACAGCATCCTCTTTTTTAATGATATTTTGTATTTTTGTGTTTTTTATATTTATCTTATATCCAATAGACTTACTATACTCGTCAACTAATTCCATACTTTACCTTTGCATTATATTGTGTTTTTATGTAGGCAATCATATCATTTGCAAAGTAAAATAGCTTTGTTTCTTCCATTCTCAACCCTACATCTTTCATTTATTTTACTCTCATGCTGTACAGGTTTGTACCCCCAGTACATATATAGAAGAAGATATAGTGAGATCTTTGTGATTTTATTAATTTTATAGAGGATGTTTCTAATATTTAACAATTAAGAATCATGATTCCCATTGATCTTGATAAATTTACATGAGTAAATTTTATTTTATTGGATTTTTTTCTGCATCTACTGAGATAGTGTAATTTTTCTGTTAATTACAAACAAATATTGTATATTAACACATATACGTGGAATCTGAAAAAAATGGTATAGACGATTTTATTTACAAAGCAGAAATAGACACAGACGTAGAGAACAAACGTATGGATACCAAGGGGGAGGGTGGAGGGTGGAGGGTGGAGGGTGGAGGGTGGAGGGTGGGATGAATTGGGAGATTGGGATCGACATATATACACTATTGATACTATGTATAAAATAGATAACTAACAAGAACCTACTGTATAGAACAGGGAACTCTACTCAATGCTCTGTAGTGACCTAAATGGGAAGGAAATCCAAGAAAGAGGGGATATATGTATACGTATAGCTGATTCACTTTGCTGTACAAAAGAAATTAACACAATATTGTAAAGCAACTATACTCCAATAAAAATTTAAAAAGAAATCAGAATCTGTTCATTAATCTGTTAATGTGGGGATTAAAATTTTTAAATGATAAATGACCTTTGCTATACAGACATAAAGTCAACTTTATTCTCTTGTATTAACTTCATTTATTTATACAGTGCTGCTTTATTTTGAAAATGTTTCTTTGCCATTTTTGCATCATTCTCAGATAAGAAATAATTGATACTTGCTTCTTTATAATAGTCCTTTATTGATTTTCATATTATATTAATGCTAGCCTCAAATAATGAATTTGAGGATGTTCCTTCATTCTAGAAAATTTAGATTTTCTAAATTTCCTTGAAGCTATTGCTGTGTGAACTTGTGTTTTCTTTGAAAAGATTCTAAAGTGCTGATTCAATTTATTTAAATAGTTATAGAGCTTTATGTCCTTCCATTACATTTTCTTAGAATTTTCCCATTTCATCTCTTTGTAGCTTTTTGCCATGAAAGTATTTACTGTATTTTCTTAGTATCTTTTTAATGTCTTTGGTATCTGTGTTACATCTCCTCTTCTCATTTCTAATACTGTTGAATTATGCCTGTTTTTCTCGATCAATCCTATCTTTGTCAATTTTACTTGCATTTTCATATATTTAATTTTGGCTTTGTTGTTCACATTTATCACATTTTTCTTTTTCATTAATTTCTACTCTTCATTATTTCTTCTAATTTTTTTACTTTGTTGTTATCTTTCTAACATCTTAATTTGAAAACTTAGGGCATTAATTTCATCATAAAATTTTTATGAATGTTTAAAGCTATTCATTTTCCTCTATGTGCTATTTTATCTGCAATCTACACTTTCTAAACAGTATATTTGTTATTGTTTAAACCTGAGAATATTCTGGTTTCCCTAATGATTTCTCCTTTGATCTATGGGTTTTTCAAAAGTATGCTTGTAAATTTCTAAATTTCTTAGTTTTTTTGTTATGGATGTTTAACTTAATTGTATTATGATCAGAAAAATTCATCTGTATATTCATTTTTTGAAATTGAAATTGTAGAATAAAACAATATATGGTCATTCTTTGTAACTATCCAGTATGTTTTAAAAGAGCAAGTGTTCTTTTATAATTGGCTGTAGGTTTTATATCTGCCCAATAGATCAATATTTTTAGTTGCTCAAATCTCTTCTCTTCCATATAGATCTTTCTGTTCACTTGATCTATCAGTTTCAGAGAGCTGTGTTAAAAACTCCCACTATGGGGCTTCCCTGGTGGCGCAGTGGTTGAGAGTCCACCTGCTGATGCAGGGGACATGGGTTTGTGCCCCAGTCCGGGAAGATCCCACATGCCGCGGAGCGGCTGGGCCCGTGAGCCATGGGCGCTGGGCCTGCGCGTCCGGAGCCTGTGCTTCTCAATGGGAGAGGCCACAACAGTGAGAGGCCCGCGTACAGCAAAAAAAAAAAAAAAAAAAAAATCTCTCTTTGGAAGTTTCAGGTATTTAAAATGGGGAGGGGAGATTTCAATGTCTATCAGTCCAGATCATAATGTTAAATCTAATGTAAATTTGATATTACTTAGATAAAACAACTGATTTCCTCAAGCAGAATGTTTTATTCATTTCTACTAGACAATTAGTACTTTAATATATTCAGCTGTTCTACACGGCTTAGGAGGTTATATATTCTACATTTTTAGTAATCAATTTATTGAATAAAAGTACATACTGTGTGCCAAGTATGCAAGTACTCATGTTCTAGAGGTTGGGAATACAACAGTGAACTAAGGAGACAAGAATTCATCATATACATACAGATAGATTGATAGATACATAGGTGGACAGATAGACAGACAGATAGATACCCAGCTGAATTGGAAACATTTTATGAAGAAAATTAAAGTAGGCAGAGGAGGATAAGCTGGGGCTGTGATTATATTTACATTTGTAAGACATGTTATCAGAAATGCCTCACTAAGGTGACACTTGAGCAGAGAACTAAAGAAGAAAAACAGAGACAGCCATGTGGCTGTTCTGGAGAAGAATATTGCAGGCAGAAGGAAAAGCAAAAGGTACAGGGTTTGAGGTAGATGTTTGCTTCATGTGTTTGAGTTACAGAAAAGAGGCTGATGCATCTAGAGCCCTCTTAGTAAGGAGGGAAATGGTAGGCTGCAAGTGAAGGAGGCTAGACTATGTAAGGTCTTGTGGGGCATTTTAAAGGTTGGGAGTTTTACCAGTACGATAGGAAGCTACTGGAAGATTTTGAGCAAGGAAGTCAGGCAATTTGCTTTGTTTTAGAAGACTGTCCCTGGCTCTGAATTGAAAAGAGGCTGTAGGAGGCAAGGGATGAAAAGTAAAGATCATTTACGAGGCAACTGTAATAATCCAGATGAGAAGTGATATTGGCTTGGCCCAGAGTGGTAGCAGGAGAATTAGCGAGAAGTAATCAGATTCTGGATGTATTATGAAGGTGGAGTCAACAGCTGATGAACAGAATGTTGAGAGCGAGAAACAGAGAGGGCTCAAGGGCAGTTTCATGGTGTTTGGCTGAGTAACTGGAAGGATGGAGCTTCCACTTATTGTGATAGGAAGACCTCAGGGGGGAGCACTTCCAGGGTGTGGGGAATCATTTCTGCATGTGCATGCTGGAATGAAGTCTCACTCCATGTAGCCTTGGGTATATTTAAAAACACATGGGGACATCCCTGGTGGCACAGTGGTTAATAATCCGCCTGCCAATGCAGGGGACACGGGTTCAAGCCCTGGTCCAGGAAGATGCCACATGCCGTGGAACAACTAAACCTGTGCGCCACGACTATTGAGCCTGCTCTCTACAGCCTGCGAGCCATAACTACTGAGCCTGTGTGCCACAACTACTGAAACCCACACGCCCTAGAGCCCCCGCTTGCCGCAACCAGAGAAAGCCCGTGCACAGCAACGAAGACCCAAAACAGCCAAAAACAAATAAATAAATTAATTTAAAAACCCCATATTATTTTAATAAAACTTTACCTAATAACTTATTAAAAGTTTCATACAATAGCTAAAAATGCTCTAAACAATTTGAGTGTGCATACAGCACCTTTTCTATAATAAAATTTCATTGACATTCTACACATAAGAATATTTTACTAAGATAATTACTATATTAAAACATTCAATTATTTAACACATATTTATTGTTTGCCTAGTATGTACCGAGCACTATCAAATGGATTAGGAATCTCATGATAATAAAAAATAGGCATGGTTCATTACCCCTTGGAGCTTAAAGCCTATGAATAGATGAATGAATACACATTTATAAAGAGATGGTGGCATTGAGTGTTTAATAGACTGACCTACACAGAACACGTACTATAGGAAATGGTTATTGATAAGATGTGTGAATTATGATCAGTAGGACATAATTACTCAAAGATATTCCCATCCTTGTAAGGTAGAGGGTATAGCATGTGCCAATGTCCTGCAGTGTGAAGAACCATGGTACATTAGAAACACTGTAAGAACTCTAATGTGGCTGCAGTGCTGAGAATGAGAGGGAGCATAGTGTGAAGTATGGCTGAAGACATTAGGTTGGGGATAGATAATAAAGAGCCAGCCCAGAAGTAAGTTAAGTGAGTTAGAAGTACCCTTACGCATTTCTGACATAGCACAGTAAGTAATTAACAACATGGGCTTTGGATTTGGACAGACTTGACTTTGAACATCCACTCAGTCCCTTATTAGCTGTGTGAGCTTTGGCAACCATCGTTCCTAAAGTAAAGCTAATAGTAATGCCTTCCTTCCTCAGGTGGGAGCAGAAGGCTTTGGTCTCAATGTGCTAAGTCAGTATAAAGTTTCGCTGCCCAATAAATCTCCAGATATAGCAAGGTCAGAAAAATACTCACAGGATTATGTTACTAACAATTATCTTTCAAAATATTATTTCCATAATGATTTATATATTTTATAATATCTAAGACCTGGGGCTAAGTTTTAGTAAAAGCTTACCCGATATTAAAGGGTTTATTTTACTTTTAGTTGGAATTCACAGAGAGGGCTGAATTATTTGTGGCCCTAAAGGAAAAAGTACGTGATATGTATATATGGTACATATATGGTATATATTCATATTGTGTATATATATATACACACACACACATTTATATAACAAACAAGTCTAAAATACCACTAAAAATGTGTACAAAAGAACAACTTTTATTATTTGCAATGGATTGTATCACAGAATTTATGTCTAAAAGGACTGCACAGAATATATGAGGACAGAGATAAACAATTCAAATAAAAACCGCCTTTCAGGCTAAAAATAAAAACAGTCCTCTCTGGCAACCAAATGTGACTCCTATGTAATACTGTCTTAGAGTGAATAACTGTTATGTAACAGGGCTCTTCAAAGTGTGGTTTGGGCAATGGCTGCCAGAAGGTGAACTGTTTTTTTTACAGATTTGTAACTAGATAAGCGGCTGGCACTAGAATGTAAATCAGCTACATCATTAAGCACAAAGTTTAGTTCAACTGATTTTTTTTTTAATTTCAAGACTTTTTCAACAAAGCAAGCAATGTGCTATATTCTGGCATAGCTCCTTACCTCATCAGAGACCACATTTCCAATATAAGATCAGTTATTGAGCAGCTAATGAGAAAATCAAATTTAATGGAGAGAATTGTACTACATACACTAAAGTAGATTCTAGATGACCTTCTTTATTGTTATATGGCAATAAAGAGAGACGAGAGAGAGAGAGAGAGAGGGAGGAGAAGAAAATAGAAAACTACTAGACAAAAATATTTTCCTAATTGTAGAATGAGGAAGCACTTCCAATTGCAAAAAGCTATAGAAAAAATAATGTGAGATTTGACTACTAAAAAACAGTCTCAGGTCAAAAACTTTAAAAGACAAGATTAAACTAAGAGATCTAGGAAGATCTTAACAATATATCTGATCAAAAAAGAATGTCCTTAACATCAGAAGAACTCCTGAAAAATTAACCTCTCTTAGCTTCAGTTTCCTCATCTGTAAAAAGATGATACTACTTAGTTCAAGACTTCTGTGAGGTTGGATTAGATATGAATAAACTGTTTAGTACAATGTCTGATAATAAAAGAAGTCTTTTAAATTATCAGATAGTCTTTAGCAACCTAATATAAATACGATATTCTAAAACTTTAAAAATACTGTGTAATTGTGCAGTTGAGAGTTAACTCCACAAGTCTGTGTGGTCCCAAACCTGCACATTCTAAACAAAGGTCTGGGACTTGCCTTGCTCTTTAGAGCTAACTCTAAGCCCTTGAAATATCCTGCCTAATAAAAAAGTATCTTTGTTTACTTGGGGGCCCTGGGACATGTCCAATAGTTAATACTAACAATGTGATTTATGGTGGGGGACTTAGAACAGCTTGACCTCTGTAGGGAATAGGTGGTCAGCCATGCCTACGTGACTAAATTCCACTAAAAACCCTGAGTACCAAGGTCCGGGTTAGCTTCTCCAGTTGGCAGTATAATGTGCGTGTTCTCAGACATTATTATTGAGAGAATTAAGCATTGTCTGTACAATTCCACTAGAAGAGGACAAGTGGCAGCTTGCGCCAGGTGTCCCCTGGACCCTGCCCTATGTGCCTTTTTCATTTGCTGATTTTAATCTATATCCTTTTACTGTAATAAACTATCATTATGAGTAAAACAACTTGGCTGAATTTTATGAGTCCTTCTAGCAAATCGTTGAACCTGAGGATGGTCTTGGGGACTCTCTCCCCACACACAGTAATGTAACCACAATTAATATATTAATAATAAATTACAGCTTGAAATCAAAGTATAATGTCTTACTTTAAGAAATTTTGTTCATAAAGATGATATAAGACATATAAAATATAGTGAATATGTGTATACATATGTATTCCCAAACCCTATCAAAGTTATGAACAATTTAATAAGGTATTTTATTTATAAAAATAAAGTTTTAGCCTTCATCACAGTAAATTAATAAAAGTCCTATCTGTATTTCATGAGTATAAAAACATTAAATACCAATAAAAACATTCTATTGTTGAAATTTTTGGTTATAAGAAAAATAATCACTCCCCTGACCTATCATTTAGAAAGAAAAATAATTTTGGAAAGGAATCATAAAATATTGGTATAAATCATTTATTTCCTCTTTCTTGCTATGGATTCTAACTTATACTTTTGTATATAATTACATATAAGATTTTTAATTGGTAATTTCTCTAAGGAAAATTTTAATATATTTTTGCAGACATTACTTAAGATTCTTTTGCAATAGTAAAAGAAGAATATTTTTGTTCACTTCAATTACTTAAATTCTCACCCCACAAGAGTCAGTTTTATTACTTGGTGGCCCATATTGACTTTCCCAGCTATACATGGAGTTGCTCTGGGAATTTCTAGAGATCAAATTCAAGGCAACAATCATAAATACACTCAAATCAATTTAGAATCATTTCATATGTAATTATAAATGTATTCTTGAATTGACAAGTTCAGATGAAGTCATTTCTTAAACTGTGGGTTGAAAAATTAAATGATCCAGTTCTCTCTACAGGAAATATATTGAATATACTGGAAGAAATTATAACGAAAAAAAGAAAGAAATCCAAAAAGAAAAAAAAATAAGAATTAAGTAGCTTCACTTAAGTAGCTGAATCTTAATTATACCTCTAAGTAAAAGAGCTCTGCTGGGGTGTGTGTGTGTGTGTGTGTGTGCACACATGCACATAGAATCCATAAATATACTTATCTAACATCTATGAAAACTTTCCCTATGTGAGAAGCTATGTGTATATGAACATTGTTTTTTATTTCCTCTTCCTACATTTTTGTTTCATTGTGCTTTTTATCTTACACTGGATGATGATGATGTAATTTATATGGATGAACTTCCTGCTGTTTGTTCTTTATGAAGACACCATTACTCTCACTGCTACTGTCTCCCACTATCTAGCTGCAAGAAAAATTTTAGCCTCTACTTTTGAGACAAGTATTGCTTACTGGTAAGGAGAATTTTTAGCAGCTAAGTAGTTCAACATATATCACATGTCCTGGTATTAATCCATCAAGCATTACACATACCTTTGGCACATCTCTATTGATTTTGGGTACAGCTCTATGAAAGTCAAATAAAATAATATTTTACTACCATTTTAGCCGTTCCAACCTGAGTTCCTGGTCATAAACCAATGTTTCTACTACATAAAGCTGAAGTGGGCTTTCCTTAAATTATATCATTTAGTTTTTTGTTTAAGTAGTCGTAGGTTCTTGACTGAGCCTTTGCATATTAATGAAGCAACTTGTACTGTGGTTGGTTCCTTTAATTACTGTTTTTCCTATGTTTTAGAATATAACACAGACTGAAGAAATTAATTTAAAAGAAATTGCTTTTAAACTCTAAAATTTCTTGTTAAAGTGAACCCTCTAGTATTCAGGGTACTTGACAAAATTATTTAATGTCTGTTTCATTAAAAGATACTCTGCTTGTCTACCAAACTGTTAATGCATGGCTGAAGTAAAAATTTTAATTATTCAGAAACTTACATTTAATTTATAAAAATTGTATTTATGATTAATATGCACTGTCTTAAAATATTTTTAACAATAACTTTCTTGCCTCTAAACATTATTGTCAGCATTTTTCATTCAAATGATACATGTGGTTTTTCCTATTATGATTAAACTGAAACATCTTTAAATTATGAAAACTGTATTGGAATTAAGAATCTAAATCCTATGATTCCTGGTGTGAAATACTGAATGAGGTCATTGCATTGTATACTTTCCCTAAAGGATAATGATTTTAAAGTGTATTTATCTTTTCTTGTTTCTTTTTCAAATAACAAACTCATATATTCTAGAGCACTTGAATGACTAGTGAAATCCTGCATGGGAGAAAATGAAAGTGTACCTACACGTTTGAAAACAGTGACATCAAAAATCAATTCCTGCTGATAATATCCTATTTCTCGGACTAGGTTATGGGTACATGGGTACATTCAATTTTTAATCATAGGGCTGTATAATTATGACTTGATCATCTTCCTATACTTCAGTTTACTCTAATAAAAAGGGTTTTTTAAAACAAACACTGTTATGTCGTATATAAGTTTTTGTCTAAGTTTTCCTTTACCAGTCAAATTCCACTGCCAACACAAGTTTATGCAATTGTCTACAGAGTCCAGGTATATAATGAAAATGAAGTCAGCTGGGTGCACGATAGCAGAGTGCTGCCGCCTGTGATGAGCTGGGAAAGATGGGCCCAGACTCAAGGATACAGACGCTACTCAACTCCAAGGAATGGCTGCCGTATGGGACTGTGAGTCTAATGTTGCCAGATCTGGAAATTTGAATTTTTAAGTCAAATTTATACTTTTTAATGTTGGCAACTGATTCAATTTTTGAAACACTGCTGGCCAAACTAAATATGTCTTTGACCAAAGAGGTCTCCATAAAGATCACCTCCCTGAGTCAGACTTCAGTAAATGTGAGTTCAATTAAAACACTTTTCATCTGTACTGCTGACACTGCTAGCATGTAGAGAAGCCTACAGTCAAAATTAAGTCTGATTCCCTAACCCACACCATTCTACTATAGTGTATTTCCTGTAAATATGTGTCTATTTCTTATGTCATTTGAATCCCAAACCAACCTCATAACACAGATATTATCCTCATTTTATTGATGAGGAATCCAAGGTCCAAAGATAGCAGACAACTTAATGAAGAAATTCAGAACAGTATGACCTGAGTTAGACAACTTGAGTTCAAATCCTTCCTCCATCATAGTATTTTTATAACTTTGGGAGGGTAAATTAACCTCTCTGTACTTCAGTTTTCTCCCCTATAAGATGGGTACCCTTACAGTCTACCTGACAAGAACGCTGTGGGGATATATAAAGCATGTAGAAATATGCCTGGCACATAGTAAGTGCTATATAAGTGTTGCTACCACTAATTATTATTGCTATTTTTATTATCTGTAAAATGAAATCCCTGCTTTTTGTGAGTTTTAAGTGAAATCATTTATGTAAAGTGCTTACTTAGAATTATGCCTGAGACGTACTTAATGTTCATTGCACATGAATTGTGAGTCCAGTTTAATTCTCTTCCAGATGCATTGCTCCTAAACCGTACAGATTAATTCCTTTGCTCTGTAGTGGATAATAACAAACAGGTACTATTAGAAGCTGGAACTATTTCTACTTGTACATAGTGTTTTGCTTGGATGCTTGAATAATGCACAGTTGTGTAGTGTCATGATTATTGCAAGGTTTATATCATTTGGAAATATGAGTGAAATGAATCATGTGCCATGTAATGATTGTCCTGATGAGGATTTTAATGATGTAGTAAGATTTCATTCAGAGTATCAGGAATGGTTACAACATCCAGAAGACACTCTTCAAATTTAAATGATCTTCTCTGCCTCCTCATTTACCTAATTTAAAAAACTTATGCTCAAAGCAAATAATGAAAAGATATGCATGTAATTCAATAATTCAAATTACAAAGGTACGTGCTAATATATTAGCATAGCCAGGATTTTTACTTACTTGTGGCCCATTTCATGAGCAATTGTAAATGCAAGGTTCAGGCCATTGTCTTCAGCAATAATACATTTTCTCTTTTCACTACACATTCCACTCAAGTAAGCTATACCTAGAAAACACAAACGTTAATTATCAAATGTCAGAATTAAAATGCAAATATTTATGGTTGGTATTAATAGAAGAAAAGAAAAATGATAGTTTTCCCCCTCAAATATGTCAATATTAAGCTGTGATATCCAGCCCCTAAAAACAATTTCAGGAGAAAATGCATATGTATATGTCAGTCAATAAACTGTTAATATTCTTTTCAATTTTATATTTTAGATGAAATTATTTTATCAATTATACAGTTCTCAAAAGGCATACCATAAACATACATTTTATAAATACCACTTTTCATTGTCATGTAAGATAAAGTTACAACTTAGAAAATGTAAATGAAAAAGCAATGATTATTTAAATATTTTTCAATTCTTGAAACCTAGTTTCAAAGAAATACCCTAAAATAAACTATATTTATAAGATTCTTGAACTCACATTTATATTTTTAGTAATAAAATTTTGAAATTTTATTTTATGAAATACCATTTTAACTAATGTAACATAAAAACTATCTATGGTACTTGGAAAACTGAAAATATTTCCTTTGAAAATTTCTTAGCTAATAAGATGATCTGACCACGGAGTACATGATACTGAAATATTATTTAAGACAAAAATTTCAGCAACACATTTGATCTTTTGGTTTAAATTATTAGTAAAGATAATATCTGAAATCACTAATACTCTTTAGTCAAAGATTTATGTACTATTTTACTAATTCAGATATACTCCTGAATAAATATCATTTAATACAAGGAACTATAATCTTCCAAGAGTATGTTTTAATGTATCTTCAAGTAACAAAAGTTATGTTATAAAATAAAATTGTTATTTTTTGAATTAGTTGTATGTTCTCTAATTCTCATATCCTTATAAAATACATGTAAGCTCATTTTATGAAAAAATTAAAGTCAGGACAGGTAAAATGATTTGCAAAAGATCACATGACTACCAAAGATAAAGCCATTTACCAGCTAATTTTATTTTGCTTCTGATTACAATTTACAGCAGAGTTGCCCCTAATTAAAGGTGGTTAGCTGAATGCTTGTGACTTTTTTTCTCCAGAAACTTAAAGAATAATGGCAAGGAATAATTAAATTTAAATAAAACAATAAACCACCGTGCCAGGGTTTTGGAAAGAGAAGATTCATGAAGGAACACGGACTGATTTAGTGGAGCCACAGCCCACATGACAGGAGAGAAGGATTTTATGAGCCTGGCAGAAACCCAGAGAGGCTCAAGACTGAGGCACACAAGGTTTGAGGAGAGTCATTGCTGGAGGGTTGAAAATGGAGATTAGTTCAAAGTTTATCCTTAACTACTCTTTCAAACCTTCATGTTGAATGTCAAGGCCTGGTATCCACTGGCCTATCAGACAAATGAAGATATATGTGTTAAGCAAAATGTAGTATAAACAGGTTATTTAAAACATATAACTATAGGAAGAAACAGCCAAGAGATTAAAATACATATGTTACTTTCTCTAAGTAGTTAGAAATTAAAATAGATCTTATAGACATTTCAAATTCACAAATAGATGAATAACTTCTATATTAATGGATGGGTAGATGGATGGATGAATGGATGAATAGAGAGATGATAAGCCCTACTTCATTTGGCTTATTAAGGCGACTGAAATTATTCCAGGGTTAAATCAAGATAAAGTGGGAAGGAAAGATGAAGGTAGTAATAAACAGAAGGGAGAAGAAGAGAAAGAGGAGAAAAACATGTTCTTATCTAGTTTCATTAAATGATAAGTGAAATAAAAACTTTAAAAAATTCTCAAACGTAGTGTGAATTTTAGGAGTGCTAAATCTGGTACTTATTAAAACAACAAAAAATGGAAAACTAAGATTTAGGAGTAACTGAACTTGTGTCATAATTGAACCGAAGAAGGAAGGAAGAAAGAAGGAAGGGAGAGATGGAGGGTGAAAGAAAAGTATCTCCTCTTAAAAGGATATTAAAATTCTCTTGAGCATTTTAAGATTTTTAAAAAATATATAATTTGAGATTAAATGTTCTGCAAAACTTCTAAATCAAGCTCAACTATAATTAGCATGCTGATGACCACTGTTTGGTACAAAATTTCCTTTAGAATGCCCATATATTTCACCACGTTTTTCACCACAACTAAAATAATTCCATTACCATATGCAGATTAAAATTTAGCCAATGTGGGTTGTCATCAAGTCATATATCCCTTTGCTACATGAACCAGTACATATCAAATTTAGTCACTTTAATAAGTGTTACATTTCTTCTCCCATACCCATTCAAATATACTGTTCCCAAATAAAAATAGTATTGTCACTTGTTTTAAATTCTTATATTTTCTATATTATTCTTTTTGTTGTATACTGATATATTTTTTCCATATTTTTCTGTAATGTTACTACATTGGCTAGGATTTTCAACATACTGTTGAAATATGTGGTATTGAGCTCCGTGTTTTCCCTGCTGACTTTAATAGGAATGTTTACAGGTTCACAATGGAGATGACTGCCATAAGGACTTTGAAAGATACAGCTTGTTAAGTTAAGGAACTTAGTTTCTAATATTCTTGTGTGTCTAAGTGAAAAAGGAGGCAATGTTATATGATGCATGGGTCAAAGGTGGATGGCTATTGGAAATAGCAACCGAGAGAAATAGGTAAGAGAGCTGAGCTTTTGTAGATCTGGTATAAAGGAAGAACTCTAGGGTGTAAGAGGTGGCAGTAAAACTGAGAGTGAGAGAAGAGATAGACCTTGTAAAGGCTCTATGCTTGATAAGTAAAGTAAGGTCAGAGCTTGATACTTGGGAGAAATGAATACAGCGGTCAGGAGAATGGAGTCATCAATGAGGTAAAAGAACAGACACTTTCCAAAAAAAGTATTGGAGATAGATTTAGGATTTTTAGATTTCAGAGCTGAAATTCCATGACATGATTAGGTATTGCCATGAGAGCAAAGAAGGGCAGAGGTAGAGGCTGAGGTCAAAGAATAATTAAGTAGTGTTGGGTGGACTGATACCATGAACATGAAATTGCACATGATCACAAAGAACTTAGGTGGGAAAGGTGGCCAACATCCACAGGAAATGTGAGCGAGAATCAAGGAGATGGATCAGTCACAGTGACAGTGAGGGACATGATGGTAAAGCTCAAGCTTCAGCTTCAAATGCTGAGTTTTTATATGAAGGCAAGAGAGATTTTGATTTAGAAGCAACAGTGGGAAGCAAGAGGAATGCAGAAGGTGTACAACTTCAGTATCTTCCCAGCACCAGTCCTGTTGTACAGGGGAAGACAAAGAAGGAACAGTGATCTCTCTGGGGGCCCTAAATTCTTCACCAGGTTATGGGAAATCAATGACTCCTGTGTGGTCATATAAAAACATATGGTGGTAAAAATGATAATTTATAATATACAAGACATATTTATACTGTAAAATATAAATTTATATAAAATAAAATTCAAAAATGATGAGTACATATTGACATAGAGCAACGATCACAACTAAGTGTTAAAAAATCCAAATCATGGGCTTCCCTGGTGGTGCAGTGGTTGAGAGTCTGCCTGCCGATGCAGGGGACACGGGTTCGTGCCCCGGTCCAGGAAGATCCCACATGCCGCGGAGTGGCTAGGTGCGTGAGTCATGGCCGCTGAGCCTGCGCATCCGGAGCCTGTGCTCCGTAACGGGAGAGGCCACGGCAGTGAGAGGCCCGCGTACCGCAATCAATAAATAAATAACTCCAAATCACCACATTTTCATAGGAAAATAAAAAGACCACATAAATATGCTAAATTGTTAACAGCAACAGTATCGTGTGAAGAGATTGTGGGTAACTTTTCTTCCTTTTTTCCCATTTTCCAAATTCATGTAAGTGTTTATAATAGTTTTATAGTAAGAAAATTAAAGACATAAATATGATAATCATGTTTATGAAATTTTAATAGTAATTAATACAATGTCTTGTAGATCAGGGTGTAATTTAACAACCAAAAACGACCCTCTACTGCTACTCCTTTTACCGAAATGTAAAGTCAAAACCTTCAACTAAGTTTCTGATAAGTTTGAATTTCATTGTTCTTACATTTGGCACACCGAGGAGATTTTCTTTGACTTAAAAGTTATGGAGAATAATTGTAACCATGACTAATTTAAATGACTTGCATTATTCTGTTTAAAAGCCCATGCTTTTCAGGTCCTTTCTAGAACCCACATGTTTCCTATTATAACAAGGGGTAGAGGTTAGGAGGGGAAAGGATTTAACACAGCTGTTATTTAAAGATAGCTATAATACAGATGCTTTTTAAAGCCCTCTTTTAATGTAGAAATTCTGAAAACACAAAGGAAACCAAAACAACTTCTAATTTGTCATCTAAAAATGAATCAAGTCATGCACCAGGAGTCAAGAGAATCTCTCATCTGAAAACAAAACACACTATCCTGGACCTGATATGATACACCTCATCAAGATGATCAGAAACCTCTAAAACTCTACAGGATACATATTACAATAACGGCCTAATCAGGACATCAGAGGTTTTTTTTTGCGGTACGCGGGCCTCTCACTGTTGTGGCCTTTCCCATTGTGGAGCACAGGCTCCGGACGCGCAGGCTCAGGGGCCGTGGCTCACGGGTCCAGCCAATCCGCGGCATGTGGGATCTTCCCGGACCGGGGCACGAACCCGCGTCCCCTGCATCGGCAGGCAAACTCTCAACCACTGCACCACCAGGGAAGCCCACATCAGAGTTTTAAATGTGATCAAATGGGTGTATCCTACCAAAAGGAAGTCATCCAGCTCCCAAACTGCTGCCTTTAAACACTAGCTAGACCACCTCAGTTCAAAATCCTGGCTTTCCTGGCATAAAATACTGCATAATCCTAGGTAAGTTATTTATCTTATGATTGCACCCTATGAGGTAAGTTTTTACCTATGAGTCCTACTGTTTCTTGAGGCCCAATGTAACATAGTGTGTGATAGGTCCCCAAGGTACAAAAATGAATACATGCTGAGCACTGCTTTCAGGAGCCTGAGCCACACAAACACGCATTTAAAAAATGTTCTGAGACATAAAGATGTACATAGGATATTATGGGAGAATAACTTACAAAAGACACTGAATAGGGGAAATCAAAGCAGGAAAGGCTTTTAGAGAGGGAAACAGCTTGGCGGTATCATTGAGTGGGCAGAGGTGAGCCAGGGAAAGGAAGTGGAAGTTGGGGGGTAGAATTCCTGAACAAAGGACTGATCAGGGAAAAGCATAAAAAAAATGCTTATGAGCTGATGTTACTGACAGAGGGATGCTTATGTTCCTTAAACGTGCAGGCCCTGTAGTACATCTCTGCATCAACACTGTATTTGGCACATTCTCAGTAAGGGATACTTTAAAGGAAATGCATAGAAAGACTAATATAAAATGTGATTGAATGCAGGGCCTTAAATAAAATATATAATTTAGAAGAATCAAATGTATTTCATCCACGAATTTGAAAAAACATTTTATAATATTTTAATAATGATGCCCAGATAACGTAAAACCCACTTACACAATTACATTCAAATTGGGCCTTGAACATATTTTAAAACGATACTTGCCTTACTAGTTTGCTAATTATCTGCCTCTGTTCCATTAAAAGACAAGATGATGATCTAAGACTATAAAAGTACAATTATATAAGTTATACATTTAATATCAGTATAGTTATAACGGTAATTAAAAATAGACTTCCAGATCCTTTTAAATGTTTAAATAACCTATAACATTCTTAACAGTACAGTTTCTATGAATACTAAGAAAAAAAGTGATTTTTTTTTTTTTTTTTTTGTGGTACGTGGGCCTCTCACTGTTGTGGCCTCTCCCATTGCAGAGCACAGGCTCCGGACACGCAGGCTGAGCAGCCATAGCTCATGGGCCTAGCCACTCCGCGGCATGTGGGATCTTCCCGGACCGGGGCACGAACCCATGTCCCCTGCATCGGCAGGCAGACTCTCAACCACTGCACCACCAGGGAAGCCCAAAAAAGTGACTTCTGATGATGACAAAAACGGTATTAGTTTAATGAAAAGTATGGTGAAACTCTGTGGTGAAATAAGGCAGAATATTGTTTAGACATTAAAATATTGTTTTTATGTTCTCATGTCACGTAGAATGAGACTCCTTTTCTGAAAAACACCTAGAGATGCCAAATAATATGTAATATACAAATTTTTGAATGTATAGCTAAGTTTGTAGTAAAAACAATTCTCAGGTACAGGAATAAAGCTTAAAAAAATTCAAGTCTGGAGTAATAAGATCATGAGTTAATGCTGTCAGAGCCTGGGTATCATATAAGATACAAGTCTCATTAAATAATGGGTGTGGTTTCAAAATATCTGCAGTGACAGGTATTAGTGAGTAAGGAACTGAGATTCATACACAAATCAGGAAGCCTGGAATAGCTGCTGTTAATGGCTTTCAAACATACTTGAAAATAACTTTAAAAATCCATATGCAGGAAAGCAGCAAGGAACTCTGGCTCAAAATACATTCTGGGTATGCTAGAAAAGACTTGATAAACAAATCAAAACTCCAAGCCACCATCATGCATAGGTGTGAAGCCACAAGAATACTAAACCATGAATGTAATATACAAATTGATCCTACAATTTGGGGATCATACAAGGATTAGGGATTTCCTTGTCAGTTAAGTAAAAATAAATGAAATATCACTATGATATCATCTCAGAAAACATAAAATTCCCACAGGAAAGCTGACATAAGATGAGCTCACAAATAAAAATTACAAACCAAGTAAAGAAAGTACTGAGAATACAAGTACTTGTTCACTCCCAGTGTGTAGACCATGTTTTGTATAGTAGAGTGATAATAAATTTTGAGGTGTACCAACATGCATGTCTCCTTTGTATTTCCATGGCTCACAGGCCCAGCCGCTCCGTGGCATGTGGGATCTTCCCGGACTGGGGCATGAACCCGTGTCCCCTGCATCGGCAGGCGGACTCTCAACCACTGCACCACCAGGGAAACCCTAACATGTCTCTTAATCGCTGATAGAACAACCATAAAAAAATTCACTAAGGAGATAACAGATCAGAACAATAAATTAGCAAGTCTGTCTTAACTGACCTAATAGAACATTGCACCTGACAACAAAATTCACATTCTTTTTAAGTGTATATGGTACTTTTATAAAAATTGAACATTTACTGAGTATTGGAGAAAAAAAACTCAACGAATTTCAAAAGTGGAAATATTCCAAAGTATGTTCACTGGCTACAATGTAAATAATAAAGGACTAAAAAGATAACCAGAAAAGCCCAAACTGTCTAGACATGAAACGATACACTTCTAAGTAGTCCACAAGAGAAAGAAATTATAATGGAAATTAGAAAATACAATTTCCATTATAATGGAAATTAGAAAATACAATTTCCATTATAATGGAAATTAGAAAATACAATTTCCATTATAATGGAAATTAGAAAATACTTTAAACTGAGATTAAAATACTTTAAACTCAAAAATGTGTGAGCTGAAATGACAGTGCTTAGGAAAATTCATAGTGTATATCAGAAAAAAGAGACTGAAAATCAATGGTTAAAATTCTTCCCAGAAGATGGGAAAAGAAGAGGGCATTAAAGCTTAAAAAAATAGAAGGAAATAATAAAGAGGAAAATCAACGAACAATAAAACAAATGTAAGAGAAAACTGGCAAAAATTGATACATACCTAATAAACTGATTAAGAATAAAAGAGAGACAAGTACAAACCACCAGCACCAAAAGTGAATAAGGAAATATCTCTACAATTCCTAAAGACATCAAGATAATATATAAAATAGTATGCTAATAAATTTTACAATTTATCAAAGTTGTCACAAGAAGAAACACAAAATCTAAAATTTCCTATAATAATCTCCTTTATTGACTGCACTCCAGCTACACTGGCTTTTTTTTGCAGTGGAGGGAGGTCATCAAATGAGTCAAGCATGTTTCCACCTCAAGACCTCTTCACTGGCTTTTCACTTGTCTGGAACATTCTCTACCTAGATCTCTCTTCAGAACTTCCTCAAATTTTTTAAAATATTGTAACCAAGGAGGACCCTATGGAGCCTTTCTGGGAGAGACCCCTACTCCCATGTCCTTTGCCTGCCTCTTGTCTGTAGAAAACCTATAGTCTCCCAGACCCCCCTGAGTTACAAAAGCCTGGTTTAAGAATTAATAATGGATAAATTAGGAGTTTGGGATTAACTTATACCAAAGAAAAAAAAATTAATGATTGGAAGGATGTGAACATGTAGTAAGCAAAGTAGCAGTTGGATCAGGAGAGTTGTAACAATTTAAACAGTAAGTCAGCCATACAGCAGTCACAGAATTTTTAGTTCCTCCCTGAAGTATACAGATGACAGTATCTGATACACATTCCTGAGTTGTTTTACATATACTAAAGCCCCCACCAAATGGAAGAAGTTAACTACATGATAACCATGAGCACGTAGCCCCCAGTCCAGCTGGAGCCTGAGGATTCATAATGTTAACCCCTGTGACACCACTCTATTACCTCACCATCAACCAATCAGAGAACTGTACACAGGCTGATCACATCCCCCGCAACTCCTCTCCCTCACCTTGCCTTTAAAAATGCTTCCCTGCAACCCATCAGAGAGTTTGAGTTTTTTGAGCCTTCGCTGCTCTGAACATCTTGTCTGGCAGCTAAATACAATTAACGCTGCACTTTCTTCACCACAACCTGGCGTCAGTATATTGGCTTTACTGCACACAGGCGAATGGACCCAAGCTTGGTTCCATAACAATATCACTTTTTTCAGTAAGGCATTTCTTGATCACCAAATTATAATTATAAAGATCCTTATCCCCACCCTGGCATTCCCAGATTATCTCTTACTTAGATGTACTATTTTTTTCTGTTTCATTTTCATTTCATTTTTTTATGCCTCATTTCATTTTTATTTTTTTAATATATCAATTAATCTAATTATTTACTATGGCTATTGACCATCTCTCCTTTAGAATGTAAGCACCACAAGGGCAGGAAAGTACTGAGAAATCAAGTACTTGTTCACTCCCAATGTGTAGACCATGTTTTGTATAGTACAGTGATAATAAATTTTGAGGTGTACCAACATGCATTTCTCTTTTGTATTTCCACATAGGTGATGTCTTCCTAGTCATCTAAAGGCTTTGCTTTGATGGCAGGTGGGAGGGGATAAGGATTAGTGGTATTCTTTTGGAACTCTGGCAGATGCGGATTGGGAAACAACAGGCCAATACAGGGTGGCTCAAATAGAGAATAAAGGAAAATACTGTGTGACTAGGTGGAGATAAGGACTGAGCTATCATTCCTGAGCCTACTTTGACTCTCGCTGCCAAGGAGGCCAGAGGGGTGGATGGTTTAACGTAGGGGACCTATAGATGACATAGCGGAAGTTCAGCAATATCTTCAGCAGCAGTACGAGATGGAAGGGTAGGGCTGGGGTGGGTGGGAAGATAAAGAGTGGGTGAAGAGAGCTGGAAAGAAAGGCTACAGAGCCCTGAGATGAATATTCTTTTGTTGAACGCACCAGCTACATTCCTGGGAGCAAAGTCCAGCAGTGTACTCTGCTGCCATGTAGGCTAAGGAATTCACTGCAAAGACGCAGAGACCTAAGGTCTCAGAGGGCAGAGAAAGAATGGTGGTTTCTGATCTATAGCCCAACACCCAGGCTACTTGGAGAGAATCAAATGAGAGATTGGGGGATTATGTGAAAACAACAAAAACAAAAATAAGGTAGATGAATAAAGTAATTTAAATAGAAAAAAATATTGACAAGTTTACATTTTCACTGTCTTGGAATCAAATGAAGTAGGAACTTCATGTGAAAGATTTAATACATTGCAAGAAGCTAGATGCAACATTTTCTTTGCTTAATTTAGTATAACTTTTGACCTTGTTATGTGTATTGAGACCAAATTAACTACAGATGGGAATACACATGTTAAAAAAATTTGTATTATATTTTTAATGGGTTTCTGAAGGAAAATAAAACAGTAAATAATCACTCATTTTATTACCCAAAGGTGCAATGGAGGTATCTAAGAAAAGTGCACTTAGTGCACCAGATAGTGTATATACACCACTTGAAATCTTTGGCAAGCTTTTATATGAAAAATTAATACGGCGCAGGAAGAAGATGAAAGATGATTCAGGTAAATGTTTAGGAAAAGTAGTGAAAGAAAGGGAGTCCAGAGGGAGAGTGGCATGTAGGGTGAGCAGCAGTGGTCAATTCCTAACTTCTGCCCTTTTGAGAGATAAAGAGGACTTCATGGTTAAGGACACATCCAAAATAGATTTTGTTGGTGCTTTTGTTGTTTTTACCCTTCCTTAAGGTTTATAATAAACCACACCACTAAGCTAACCCACCTTATCCCCACATTAGGGTAATGAGAAGGACTACTTTTGTATGCAAGGCAGAACAACTGAGAAAATTTATGCCTGCAGGCTAGTTTTGTGCTCCTGCTATTGTATTCTAGATTTATTCTACTTCACATCCACTTTTCATCTCTCTTCAGAAAATTTAAGGGCGGGTTATTGGATGGCTTTAGAAGTTAAACTCTTAAACCCTCAGAGAGTTTAAATGAAGCCAGACTCCAATGTACATTATTGTGGTTTTGATATATCATTAATATATCATTAATAATATATACCATCCGAAATTCTTAATTTAGATTTCAGTGAAACTCTGAAAATGTAAATCTAGTGGTGCATTCAAAAAGCCATATGTGGTAGATTACACATCTAACCCTTGTAAATCAGTAATGAGAACTTTACTGTGCAGTCGACCACAAACAAGGCTGGAAACTGGTCTTCTCATTGCTATGTTAATTTTAAAAACGATAAATCAGAGTTCTTAGGCTTTATATATAACTTTGCTCATGAGCAAAAAAAACTAGGTTTAATGATTTCATCTGCCTTGGAGATTAAAAAACTGTCATGACTTTAAAAAATAGGTAAGATGAAACACAGTTAAAGATTTTTGTGAAGTAAGTTTAAGGATACAGCTGGAAAAATTTAAAGTGTTCTGATTGCATATAAATCATGAATTTTGGCTAACGCATTCTTATAATGTTATAACGTAATCATATCCTGAAGGCATTAATCAGGGACAATTAAAACTAAAAATATCATGCTACTAAAAAGCTGTATAAATTGCTTTTTTAGTATACTAGTAAAATCATTGACAGCATGCCTTTATGTATGACTACAAACCAACTCAAACTTCGAAACAGTTTGACACATTTTTTTCACCTTGCCAAATTTTAATCATTTTGTTACTGTTCATAACTTGCTTTCTACTCAGTATAATCAGTGTTTTTCATTCAAGTGAAGGAAATAAATAATTCTATAAACTGGAGAAATCTAAAGAATATAATTATAATTACAACACAATTACAAATACCTGATATTCTTAAATCTCAACTACCAATATTTAAAATATTAAGCTTAATATAGTGCTTTGACATAATCCTTCAAATAAAACATATGTGTACTTAGGGACAAGTGGTTCCAACTCTAGATGCCATTTTTAAGATCACTTTTTTTTAGGTCTATACACTGAGGCAGTTGACAGTAAATAAGATGGTGAAAATTTTTCTCAAAAACGATTTTGTGTTTTCTAAAATCTTGATTGAAATTCAATAATAATTTTTTCATGACCTGTTTTCTGTATTAAGTATACATAAAAAAGGCAAAATGCAAAGGATAAAATCTTAAAAATTGAGGCTCTATGTCAAATACTCTAGGGTTTGAGTCCAAGTCTCAAATTTTAGCTTTGTGATCATGGGAAAGTTAGTTCTGTTTTCTAAGCCTCAGTTTTCCCAACAGTAAAATTGAGAAATCAGTCATTTTTCTTAGGAATGCTAATTAATTTAGATAACATATTTTAAGCATATGATGGCCTATCTGAAACATGTTAACCATTAAACTTAGCTTTCTTATTTGTAAAATGAGGTAACAATCCCTTATGATAGAGAACTCTTGAAAGGTTAAAGGAGGTGACATAATAAAAAAATCTACGGCACAGAATAGATGCTTAACAAGTATTAAGGGTTCACTGACAATACTGTATAAGTGTATAGTGAGCACAAGCTGTATTTCCAGATGCTTATAGTGAGAACAACTCTTAAAAACTACAAGGAGGACCTCAGGGAGTTTTCTAAATTAAGATGGTTTTTGTTTCCCAAAGTTACACTCAGCATATTTTAACATTCATACAGTGTTTAATAGCACCATTAAAATATTTTCTAATATAAACAATATTCTAATTAAATTGAAGCTTTAACAGTAAAGGATCTTAAGAAAAATATCTTAAGAATAACCACTTTTCATAATAATTCCTTAAGAATTATGTATCCCAGTCTTATCCCTACAACATGTCTTGCCAAAACAGAAATATTAAGTGTCTGATTTATGTTCTGGCCAGTGTCTAATAAGATATACACTAGTAGCCAAGAGCCAAAACAAGATAAGCTCAGCCTTGCTTTTATTATAAACCAAGGAAAGGTATGATTTTCCTATCAAGAATTCATTTCTATTCAGAAGTACATAGACTGAGCACCTGGGATGCTCAGTCACTATACTAGATGCTGAGGACACAGACAAGTATTGAGGAAGATCTTTGACCACAAAGAGATTAGAAGGGGAGGGAGTGAATGGAATGCAAGTTATAAGAAAAGTATACTGAAGTCCGCCAGGTTCATGCATGGTAAAGTGAGAGACGATCCGGGAAGTCAAAAGTGTAAATTAATCAGGGTTCTGATGAATGGGTAGAGTCTGAACAGCGATAAAGGGAGGAAGAACAACAAAGAAATAGCCTTCTATTTAAATTCTAAACAATACATTTGAACACATTAAGATCTGCAAAAATTACCAGCAAAAGAAGCTCTTTTGGTTATAAATTAGTTTTTCCTCATCTGAGAATGCCCTTATTTCACCTCCATCTTCACTGACAATCCTTTCTTTCAGTATTTCAAAAAGGTGTGCTATCCTTCTGGCTTTTATGGTTTGCCATGAGAAATCTGCTGTTGTTAGAATCACTGTTCCCCTAAAAATAACAGGTTGTTTTTCCATGTCATTTTTTTCTTTGTCTTTAGCTCTCGGTTTTGATTATGATATCTTTGGCTTCAAGTATTTCTTGTTTGGAGTTTACTTGCCTTCTTGAATCTGCAGATTTAAATCTTTTGCCAAATTTGAGAAGTCTTCAGTCATATTTCTTCTCTCCTTTTGTTGACTTCTGGAACCCATGACAACTGCTTTGATTTTTCCCACAGATCCCTGAGACTCTGTTCATATTTTTCCCAATCTTCTTTTCTCTGTGGTGTTCCTATTACATACTTTCTTCAGATCTATCGTTAAGTTCACTGACTTTTTCCTCTGTCATTTCTATTCTATTCAGTATATCCAGAGAAATTTTTATTTTGGTTATTCTTTCCTTAATTCTAATATTTAAATTTAGGTTTTCTCTATATATTCTATTTATTTCCTGAAACTTTCTATCCTTCCATTCATTTCAGGAATGCCTGCACTTACTAGTTGGAATATCTTTATAATTGATATTTTGGTCTTTGTCAGATAATTCCAAAATCTTTGCCATTTCAGAGTGGGAATCTGTTGAGTGTATTTTCCCATGCAAATTGAGATGTTCTTATGTCTTTACAGAGGGTGTAATTTTGGATTGTATCCTAGACATTTTGAAGAATATATTAGAACACTCTCAGTCTTACTTAAATCCTACAAAGAATGCTGATTCTTTCATTTTTTTTTTTTTTTTAGCATAAAATCAACCTAGTTGGGTTCAGGATGTACGTTCCAAACTTTCAAAGCTTCTATGAGCTTTCAGTTTCATTGTCAAATTTTCACTTGTCAATTTTCAAATTGATATTCAAATCGATCCTATGTGTTTGTCACCAAGGGACCAGTCTGGGACCGAGGTAGCTCAATGGCTTAGTAGCTCATTTCTCAAAGAAATTTTAGGGTCATATTCAAACATACACAACTTGGAGTTGAGCAAAGGAGTTGATAAACAATTTTATGGGGTTACTTTCCCTAGCTCCTCCCTCTCCATTATCTCTCTGGTACCTTCCATGTCCCTGTGGTTCTCATTTCAGTCCTGCTTCCAGGAAGTTTGGGCTCTAGTTATCTCACTAAGCCGTGTACTTTTTATGACTGTATCTGCTTCTAGGTCTGAGTAATAGGAGGACAGAGACAAAAAGCAATGGGGTTTACCTTGCCCTTTTGGAATAAAAGCTCTGCAGATCAGAGAGGAAGGTTCACCTCAGATTTTTATGACTCCTACTGATTCCACTGTTGTCCCCACTGCCACTATCACAGGATTGCTTGGCAGACAGGCCAGGAGAGAATGTAGAAACTTTTCTTAAAGGGGAGATTTCCCCTGCTTTCTCTAAGCATTAAGGGACCTTTCTCTTCCTTGATTTAAACTAGAGGTATTCCCTAGAGCTTCTCTATACATGCCCTAATAAGCACTTTCAAGTTTGGGCTATGCTGAGTCCAGAAAAGAGAGAGAAAAATAATAAACTCACTGCTGGTTTGGTGGTACTTCAAATTCTTGTCTTCTTCCCAATCTGCATGCTACTATTTACTTTTTAAAATCCTCAAATAGCTGTTCCATTCTCCCATGTTTAATAGCTGCATTAAATGAAAGAGAAGGGTGGAGTGTGTTTACTCCAGTATACCTTAAACTAGATAGTACCTTAAAGTACTAGATAGTACCTTAAACAGAGAGTTTCTTCTCTGCAAAAAACAAACAAACAAAAAAACCCAGTAAAAACCAGCATTGTGTAATTTAAAGATAATTACCAATGGAATTTTTACAATGCAAATGAAGCCTCTCAATAATCACAATATTTTCTAGGGTCATTACCATTCCAACCACTTAAACACCAGAACTGGGGAGACTATGGCAAATGCAAAGTGACAACTTTGCTGCATCACTAGATTATTTAAGTATTAAAGACGTAAAGCTTTGTAATATCTGGAAAAGCACTTTCTTCTGTATGAGTTTATACAGTTTCTGCATTTTTGCCATGTAATAATTGATAATACTTTATATACCGTAACAGAAGTGACCTACTAACCATTTGCATTAAAATAACACAGGTTACCTTAATATTACTACATACTAATAACTAAACAAAAAGAAAAAAATGATGTATAAGGTATCAATTTTCTTCAATACTCTTATGCTTGGGGCATCCATTTTATGCTTTTGTCCAAGCATAATTACTAATGATGCCCCCTTTAACTTTTCAAAGTGTCTTAGTGTGAATTATTACCAATAGATGAAATTACACATTACCAATAGATGAAATTACAGGCCTTTATATTGCAAAGCTAGAGTCATGCCCCAGCCCAGTCTGACTGCCTTGGGTTTTCTTATTTTCTTCACTGGAGGCCCGAAGATTGGTGCATTTTCTTATATTCCAAGCTGGTACCACCCAATTTACCTCCTTTGATGCCAGTTTTCCCCACCCCTTTTTTCCTGCTCCACAGGGCAAGTGTTCAGATCCATATCATATTAGTGTGCTTTTGTTCATCACTAACGAGACAGGGGAAAAGAAATATTACATGTGGAGAACTTGCAAAGATTATAGGAATGTAGTAAATCCTTACAAAATCCTCTTGAAATCCTATCACTTTTCTACTATCCCATTGGGTATGATAAGTGAAAATCTCTTTGAATCTCTCCCTTAACTTCTATCCTTTAACAAACATTTTCTTTTTTCTTATTCTGATTTCCCAGAGGGCCATAAACTGTACTTTCATCTAAGATGGCCTCATTTTCTTTCAGTTTATAAATCCCCAACTGATGTATAATAATATGCATCCTTTAGTCTGAATGTAGTAGTTTCCTATTGCTGCATAACAAATTACTTAAGTAATGCAGTGACTGAAAGTAACCCCCATTTATTACTGCACAGTTCTACAGGTCAGAAGTCTGGGATGGCTTAACTCTGCTGAGGGTCTCACAAGGCCAAAATCAAGATGTCACCCAGGCTGGACTCTTACCTAAAGGCTCTGGGGAAGTACTGGCTTCCAAACGCATTGAGGTTGCTGGCACAATTCAGTTCCTTGCCTCTGTTTTTTGAAGGGAGACTGTTAAGGTTAGATCTCCATATCTCAAGTTTAACTGAGGGACTGAAATTACATCTGCAAAATCCCTTCCAGCAGAGCAGTACCTAGATTAGTGATTGACTGAATAACCAGGGTACAGGAATCTTAGGAGTGTCATCTTTAGTATTCTGTCTACCACACTGAATATATTCCATTCGCATTTCTGAGAACATCTACATTAAAAACTGAGCAGCACTTCATGAAAACCTATCTCACACAAATATGATGACTTGTGGGTACCCATGCCTGGCACTCGTTTATATAAAATTATTTACATTTAATGCTGATGCATTCTTTAAGATATTTGATAATCTCTAAATTATATGTCCCACTAGACTGAATGGGCAAGAACCCCCAGTATCATCCCTAATAAATGTATCTGAACTCCCCTTGAAGACTTAATTACAGTACCAATTCATTTAGAAAGATATTTATAATAAAGGTTAACTTCATTGTTTGCTTAGCCCAAAGAATTACAAGTTTCAAAATATTGAACATTAAACTAATTCGATTTTTTTGGTAGAAAAAATATAGTTCTAACTAAAAGGGTATTAAAGTAGAGAGATGATCTCAGTAATTTCTTTAAGTATATTCAGTCTCTGAAATTCTCTGTTCTTTAGGTACCACAATGCAAGAGAAAATGCCACGACTGCTGTTTAATGAAAATTAAGCTACTTGACAGAAATTGGCTTGACCTCTTCTCCCTATCCAATAAAAACGGTTACTTCTGCTAAAATGTGGTTTGGAGAACATACTGGTGTTTGGAAAGGGAAGTGTCTGGAGATTCTCACATGTACAGTGTTAACATAAAAGGGTTATTTAAGTATGTTTTAGTCTCTGAACATATTTCTTATTTGGCAGTTGCTTCATAGGTGGCCTGTATGCCTGTTTGACAACTTGCATGTACAGAAAATCAGAATTATTCAGAAGTGCACAGAAGAATAAACCATCATCCCAACCTGATGAAAGACAGAAGGCTTATTAATAATAATGAAGCAATAGAACGTAGGGAGAGTTAAAGCATCCCTGAATTGGAAATCTGGTGGTAAAGAATGCACAGCTTCTCCTATCAATATGTATTTAAAAATATTCATAGCTGGAAACTCATACTGATCCAACACGTACCTTTGCCAGCTCTAAGTATCTACCAATTTTCTATACTATAAAGTCCTTAAAAGGTTTCATGAAACACACACACACGTGAACAACGACTATCACCACTGATTATCAATCACTGTCAGGTTACGGCAGAATTTCACAGAGTGTTCTGCAGAATCCTGGGCTTCCATAACACCTCTTCAGTGGGTCTCCTAAGATCTTTTCAAGAGACCCACAGAGTCAAAACTGTCAACATTCACACTGATGGTGCAAAAGCAATGGGAGGTAAAACTGCCTTCACTGTCAGTCATTTTATTTTTCACTGATATTCACTCCCAGGGGGAAAATGGCAATTTCACTTTTATATATCCTAGATGAAGCAGTAATATGTATTAATTTTATTAAATCTGAACTCCTGAGTATATGTATTTTTAAATATTTTATGTAACAGAAAGGAAGCATGGATAAAGCATTTCTGCCACAGACTAAAATAACATGTTGTCTCTAAGAAAAGTACTGTGAGATTGTTTGAGTTCTGAGCTGAACTTGTGCTTTTTGTTGAACACCATTTTTACTTGAAAGAATGTCTGACAGACAAACAAAGGTTATTCAGATTTGCGAATGTGGCTGACACCCAAAAATGAACAAAGTGAATCGGTCACTCCAAGGAAACCAACTGATGGTAGGTTTTGTTTATTTTTTGCCAATAATAAAATTCAAGCTTTCAACTAAAATTAGAATATTGGGAAAATTTTATCTGCTACTGTACACTTGGAAGCTTCCCAAAACTTCAGGAATTTTTCTGATGAGACAGATGGTGATACTGACGAATATGATATATATATATATATATATATATATATATTGTATAGTGAAATGTGTCAACATATAGAAGATCTGCCTAATACAGTGAACCCATATTTTCCCACTGACCAATCATTGATTCTTTAAAATGCTATCCATAGTTAAAACATCTACTTAAAGTGTGAGATACACCAACAGATATTAATGTAACGGACTATAAATGATTACTGATATGCATTCAGATTCTACATTGCTACAATCCACTAACCACTAAGACAATACCACTGAGTTTTAGTATACTTTCAATAAGAATACTCACAATAATCTGAAAATACTCATCCATTTTCCAACTACACATCTTTATGAGGTCAGATTTTCCTCATACACTTAAAGCAAAATAACAAATACCAACACCTTACATGCAGAAGCAGATATAAGATCCCTGCTGTCTTCTACGAACCAGATATAAAGTGATTTGCAAAAATATAAAACAAATTCATGACTTCTCACTGTTTTTTGTTTTTAACACCAATTCTCCAAATCAGTGTCATGTGCAAGAAGTGGATTTATGTGACCAAGTGTAACTGTGGCATGTATAAAAATATATACAATAATGCTTTAAAAGTTTTTTCTTGGACTTCCACTTCTGGCATACAAATGCTGGAATAAAAATAGCAAAAAATCTTCTTAAATGCAAGGCTCTGTATACCAGTGAGGGCCTAAAGAAAAAGAAAGGAGAAATGCAGAGTTTGGAACTGGCACTAATGTGCTTGGCTGCCTGTGGGCATTTGCCAAACTAAAATCCAAAGGTATTCAGCTTTAGCCACCACACTGAGACAAAGACAGCACCTGTCATCCAAATTGGAAAGGAAGATGTAAAACTATCCTTATTTGCAGATGACATGCTATTAGATATAGAAAATCCTAAAGACCTCATAAAAAAACTATTAGAACTAGTAAATGAATTCAGTAAAGTTGCAGGATACAAAATTAACATACAGAAACCTGTTGTATTTATATACACTAATAATGAACTATCAGAAAGAGAAATGAAGAAAACAATCTTATTTACAATCTCATCAGAAAGAATAAAATAACTAGAAGTAACTTTAACCAAAGAGGTGAAAGACCTGTACTCTGAAAACTACGGGACATTGAGGAATGATATTGAAGATGACACAAACAAATGGAAAGATATACTGTGCTCATGGATTGGAAGAACATTATTAAAAAGTCCACACTACCCAAAGCAATCTACAGAGTTAACGGAATCCCTATCAAAATGCCCATAGCACTTTTCACAGAACTAGAACAAACAGTCTGAAAATTTATATGAAACCACAAAAGACCCTGAATAGCCACAGCAATCTTAAGAAAGAAGAACAAAGCTGGACGTATCACACGTCCTGATTTCAAACGATATTATAAAGCTATAGTAATCAAAACAGTATGGTACTGGCATAAAAACAGATACATAGATCAATGAAACAGAATAGAGAGCCCAGGTAGATCACATTAAAAGGAGTTCAGACTGATAGTTGATTTCTCAACAGCAACAATGGATGCCAGAAGGCAGATGAACTAGATCTACGATGTGCTGAAACAAAACAAAACAAAACAAAAAAATGCAACCAGAATATTAGGATTCTACAGTCAGTTAAAATACCTCACGAGAATGAGAATGAAATTAAAACATTTTAAGACTAACAAAACTTTAAAGGCTTGAGACCAGCACATCTTTCCTAAAGGAAATTCTAATTCTAATATTGTTTCAGTCAGCAACAGAATATGGTCAGAAGAAAGATCTGAGTTGTAAGAAAGAATAAATAACTAATAAAACTATAAATATGTGAGCAAGTCTAATTAAGCACTGTCTACAGAAAACCATAACAACATCTTGTGAGTTTTAAAAATTAAATGAAATTCTTAAAAATGATAATACCCTACAATCAAGGCAGGGTGTGTGAAGTGTTCTAACCACCATGTATTCCTGAGAAAGAAGCAAGCTTAACTTTAGACTTTGATAACTTATGTTTGCATGTTTACATTTCTAGGGTAAATGTATCTTCTCAGGCTCACCTGCTGAATTCTCACCCTCTAACTGAAAATGAAAATGTTGAAATTCTTCAAAGTTTGAGGCTTTATACCTTATCACTTCTATGCTCTCCCGCCAGGTGATATTTTCCAGTTAAACACGACACATACACTGTGGTTTCTTCATTCATCAAACACTGATCAATTAATGTACTCTTGATTGATGACTACTAATGTTCTGTTACATGTCTTTAGTGCACATAGGATTATCTTAGGTATATGCCTAAGAATGGAATTAATGGTCACAGGTTATATATATGCCAGTTTTAGTAGATACTGCCAAAAGTTTTCTAGAGTGGTTATACCAATTTATGTTCCTTCCAGAAGCGTAAAAGTGTTTCATAGATTCACATTCTTTCCACCACTTGATAATGTCAGACTTTTAATTTTATCAATCTCATTGGTAGAAATCTTTTAATCTGAATGTGTATTTTCCTTATTACTAATGAGTTTGATATCTTTTCTTTTTTAAAAAATTCACCCTTGATGTATTCTCTTTTAAAAATGGTGGTTAACTTTTTTATCCTAGGTGGTTATCATTTTTGCCGTACATTAGTACCCCCCCTTATCCATCAGGGATATGTTCTAGACACCCGGTGGATGCCTGAAATCACAAATAGTAGCAAACCTTATATATACTATGTTTTTCCCCTATACATATGTACCTATGATAAGGTTTAATTTATAAATTAGGCACTGTAAGACAGTAACAATAATAAGAACAATTATAACGATACCCTGTAATAAAACTTATGAACATGTGATCTCTCTCTCAAATGTCTTATTGCTCAAATTTAATGCCTTTTCCATCTTAACTAAGCTTTATTATGCTCTGTGGCCATAACTTTAGCAGTTTGAGGTGCGACAGCAAAACAAGTATGAATTTCTTTTTCCTTCTTCACAATATTATGGATACAAGACTTGTTCTTACTGGAGATCTTAGCAACCTCAGCATATGATTTCTTTCTGTTCTTATCAAGTCCAGAACTTTCACCTTTTCACTTAAAGGAAGCACTTAATGGCTTCTCTTTGGCATATCCATATTGGCAGCATCACAACTCTTGTGCTTTGGGGTCGGTTATTAAGTGAAATGAAGGTTACTTGAACATAGGCACCACAATACTTCAGCAGTCGACCTGATAACCAAGCTGGCTAATAAGTGGCTAACACTGGAGGAAGGAATGATTGAGGTCCCAGGTGGGACAGAACAAGGTGGTGGGAGATTTCATCACGCTACTCAGAATGGTGTGCAGTTTGAAACTTCCAAATTGTTTATTTCTGATATTTTCCATTCATTAGTTTGGACCTTGGATGACTGAAGTAACTGAAACCGCCGAAAGTGAAACCTTGGGACACTGTATTTAGCATGTCTATCTGCATGTTTATTTCTTACTGATTTAGGGAAGTTGTTTTTTTATTATTATTACTTTTTTTTATTTTTGGCTGTGTTGGGTCTTTGTAGCTGCATACGGGCTTTCTCTAGTTGCGGCGAGCAGGGGCTACTCTTTGTTGTGGTGCCTGGGCTTCTCACTGCGGTGGTTTCTCTTGTTGCAGAGCACAGGCTCTATAGTGTGTGGGCTTCAGTAGTTGTGGCACATGGGCTCAGTAGTTGTGGCACACGGGCTCAGTAGTTGTAGTTCATGGGCTCTAGAGCGCGGTTCAGTAGTTGTGGTGCACGGGCTTAGTTGCTCCACGGCATGTGGGATCTTCCCAGACCAGGGCTCGAATCCGTGTCCCCTGCGTTGGCAGGCAGATTCTTACAACTGCGCCACCAGGGAAGTCCCAGAGAAGTTGTTTTTATACTCTGGGTTCCAATACTTTGTTGGTTACATGTGTTGCAATTATTATAGAACACTAATTCCAAGATTCACATTAT
Organism: Lagenorhynchus albirostris; assembly: GCF_949774975.1. NCBI lineage: Eukaryota > Metazoa > Chordata > Mammalia > Artiodactyla > Delphinidae > Lagenorhynchus > Lagenorhynchus albirostris. The sequence goes on along the minus strand of NC_083097.1, from coordinate 107,028,300 downwards.
TTCACATTGTGATACATCTTAAAATAATGTCTTACAATTAGAATTCATCATATTTTTTTCTTTAGAAAAAAGAAACATAAAATAATGGCATATCTTGAAATTAATGACAATGAAGGCACCTTAAAAAATCCATGAAATATGGTGTCTTCTCCGTGAGAGAAGCTTGGTTTCTTCCTCTACTGTCAATATGATGTCTTATGATAGAACTTTTCAATATAAATATAGTTGAATTCATTAAGCATTTCCTTCATGATTAGCGTTTTTGTGTCCTTTTTCAGAAATTTGTCTCTACCTCAAAAATATAAAATTATATTTTTATATTTTCTGTTCTAAATTAAAAAAATCTAAATCATATGGAATTCGTTTCAACATTTTTCCATCTGAATGACTATCTTAATATCATGTTCCTCCTTTTCCAGTGTTCATTTCCCAAATATGTGCAACTGCATTGTCCTATTTATTATAGACCATATCTTGATACCTAACAGAGAAGATTTCCTCTCCATATACTTTCTTCACTAGTCTCTTGGCAATTCTTAGGCCTATGCTCCTCCATATAACATTTAGAATCAACCTTTCAATTTTCCTCCAAAATTTGTTAGAATTTTTAAAGAAATATGTTGTATCAACAGATCAATTTGAGGGAAATGGATATTTGTATCATCTTTAGTCTTTCAGACCGTAAATACACTTTATCTTTTCATTGAGTCAGGTCTTCTTCACTGAATTTCAAGATGGCTCAATAATTTTCTCCATATGTCTTAGATATTTGTTATTATATTATATATTCCAAATAATTTTATTTTTTGTGTATTTTTAAATATATTTCATAGAATTTTTAAATAAAATGTGTCACTGCCAATTGCTGGCATATAAAATGCAATTGGTTATTCAATATTGATTTGCTATCTAACCACCTAACTCTTCCATTAATTTTAACAATTAACTCCATATTCTCTATTTTTTAAATGTAGACAATCATAACGTCCACATCATTTTAAGGCCTAAAAGTTCCAATGCAGCGTTGAACAGAAATAGTGAAAATAGAGTCCTGTCCTTGTTTCTGATTTCAAAAGGGATGCTTTTAATGCTCCACTATTTAAAAAAATATATTCATATATTTTTTGTAAATATCTTTAACCTGGTTAATAAAGTTCCTACTTTGTCCTATTTTGCCAAGAGTTTTGAATTGCCTGAAAGATATTTTCTTTATCCATTGTGATGATCATATGGTTTTTTTGTTGTTGTTTTTTTTGTGGTACACGGGCCTCTCACTGTTGTGGCCTCTCCCGTTGCACAGGCTCTGGACGCGCAGGCTCAGCGGCCGTGGCTCACGGGCTCAGCCGCTCCGCAGCACGTGGGATCTTCCCTGACCAGGGCACAAACCCGTGTCCCCTGCATCGGCAGGCGGACTCTCAACCACTGTGCCACCAGGGAAGCCGGATCATATGGTTTTTATCTTTAATTGGATTACAGAGTTACATTTTAAGATTTTCTAATGTTAAACTACCCCTGTATTTCCAGAATAAATCTCAAATAAAATAACCCTACTTGGTTATTTAAAAAATACATTGTGAGATAATATCTGCTAATATTTGATATAGAATTCTTTCTTTTATTTCCTGAGTGAGAATGGCTTATTATTTTTCCTTCTTACACTGTCCGCTTTAGAATATGGTAAGAAATTTATATGGTTTGAATTCACCTTTTTCTATTCTCTAAAATAGCTTGTATAATATTGGAATGATCTGTTTTCTGGAATTTTAGTACAAATCATCTGTAAAATCATTAGGGTTTGGCATTTTCTTGGAAAGATTTTAACGGACTGATTAGATTTCGTAGATTGTTAGTGGATGATATAGGCTATTTTTTTGTCTAGTCTCTCCGCTAGAAATGGCCAACTATAATTAATCATGTTTGTTAGCATAGCCCCAGTTCGTTGCTCCTTATATATATTTATATAACATGATCCAAATTTTAGTGTTTTATCTAATCCCAAACCCTTCACCAGTTCTTAAAACTATTGAGACAAAATTTTTGAACCCACAGTCTAAAGATTTAAGAATACCATCCTTACTCCTTCTCCATAAGTTATGGGAGGGAGTAATTAATTATTGGAAAGAATATTGCTTTTCTATGGTTGCTGTTATCAAAAATATCACAAATTTAGTGGCTTAAAACACCCAAACTTGTTATCTTACAATTCTCTACATTAGAAGTTTGACCCAGATCCCCCTGGCTAAAATCAATATATCATGAGGCTGTCTGTGCTCCCTCTGAAGGCTCTAATGGAGAATCTGTTTCATTGCTTTTTCCATGTTCTAGATATTTCTTCACCTGGGGCTCCCTGACTCCATCCTCAAAACCAGTAATGACAAGCTGAATCCTTCTCACATCACATCTCTCTGTGCTTTTCTTCAGTAATCATATCTCTCTCCAACTCTGAGCTTTTCTGCCTCCCCCTCCCCCTTTTGAGGATGCTTGTGATTACATTGGGCATACCAGACTTCCTAGGTAATCTCCCTATTTTAAAGTCAGTTGACTAGAAGCCTTAGTTCCACCTGAAAACTTCATTTCTCTTTGCTATGTAACCTAACATATTGCCAGGTTCCAGGTCCATTAGGACATGAACATCTTCAGGGACCATTATTCTGCCAGCCACAGAAAGTAAGGCAACTTCACCAGCAATACCAGTAGTAATAGTTGGGACTTGCATCTGGAATTATACTTTATTTCTTTTTCAATTTAAGGATAGCACCATAGTTCATCCAAACCTAAGATTAAAAAACTTTGACTGAAACTATGACATAATTCTAATAGGTCACTGATTACAAAATTAATCTCAATTTCAGGTATGTGAAAAGATGAACACACATGTTTGAGAATTGATATTTTGCTGATTAAAACACTTAATAGCATTTTTTTCCTCCCAGTATCTATATACCTACCTACTAATCTGACTAACTAAAACAACAGGAAAGAATGTGCTTGAGGAGGTGGTAAAACAACTTTTACTTTTTACCCTCTAAACAGCTTTTCAAACATAAGCTTAATAAATAAGTATAACTTATCAACTGAAACATTTATTTATAATATTCCATAGCACTGATACAGCCTGGTTCATTTAAAATGCACATATCTTCTGCATCAGTAAACAAGCAAAATATCCTATTGTTTCAAATTTTAAATGCTGGTAAGTAAAAGTTACTTCCAAGCTTATATTTGCTATTTCTTTATATACTTTAATATACACAATTTTATTCTAAAACTTCATTCAAAGATATTTTTCTCACCTTCAGATTTCTAGTTGTATTGTCCTCGATTAACAAACGCATCATGTTATAAAGGAAAGCTGCCTCTCATTATAGTAAGATGTGAGACAGAGGTTAGTACCATGTGGCATTTACTAACAGTGATGCTGGACAAATGTGCAACTTCTCTGCAGGGAGTAAAAGGATGTGATAGAAACTAGTGCCTACTGAGTGCCAATTAAAAACTCTCTGCCTTTGTGAGGTCAATAACATAGGCTCTATTTTAAAGGTGAGCAATTCAAACTTGCAACGTGTTAAATAATGTGCCCACATTCATGTAGGTAATAAATAGCACAGCACTGATTTAAATCTAGATGTCTGACTTCAAAATTGATGCTCTGTTCTGTTTCAGAGTTTCCTTTATCTGTAAAGCAGTAATGATAACAAAACTAGAGAGTTTCAGAAAATAAATGAGAAAATGTCCATGAAAGTGTTGCTCAAGTTACAATGCACAGTATAAGTATTACATTGCTTTTAAAATATAGGGATTTCTCTCCATTTACAATTCAAATTAACAACCAGAATTCAAAGCTTTTAACTGCTGTCCTTCCCATCTCACTACACGTAGGAGAGTAGGGGAAATTTTCATGGTAAAGTAACCATTCAGGCCCATATTATCCAAACTAATAAATACTAAATCCACTTCTTTCCTTTCTCCTTCCTCTATTTCAGTATTTTCACTATAATATCCAACGTGAAATGGACTGACTTCACATCAGAAATAGATAAAAGAAGAAAGAAGGGATATATGAACTTAAGCATCTGACCAAAAAACCCATAATATTACATGAGGAGATTTTAAAATGTGTGTCAATAGATATTCAATTAATTTAAGCTCTAAATCTCTTCTGTTTTGTTATGCTAGAGATTGAGAGCTGTTAAGATGACCAGTAGGCTACACATGCTTATTTAATTTGGGGTACAAATCACAGAGCAGTTTATCAGCACTCTCTTAATAAGAGTGGATATTATTAATATTGCCCCATATTCTTCTTCTCTTATAAAAGAGTATATGAGTATCAGGGAAGATCTATGCCTTAGGCTGCAAGCTACAGAAATGAAAACTTTAAATTGGCTTAAATAATAAGGATATTTATTGGCTTACACATTCAGAAGCCTAAAGGTTAGACTGGGTCCAAGGTGTGGAGGATGCCATAATTCAACAATGTCATTGAGGATAAAGGCACCCTGCATCACTCCATTCTGCAGTGTATGAATTCAGATTCATCTGAAGGCTAGTTTCCTTTGTTATTATAGTAATCATGGTTGCATCCTTCCTTGTTTACATGCAGTGGGGACAGACATGACCAAGCTTCAACCATAAAAAATGTTTCTTTCTTCAGCTTCATGAAGCAGACAGAGGTTACAGGTCGCATGTCCCAACCAGAGCAATGCCATATGCTGACTGGTTTAGGCCTGAGGTCCTGAAACGATCCCTTCGATAGATGAATCATGACCCAACTGTAGAGGAGTATCCTTTTCTACCTGGCATCACGGCTGCACAGTGGTGGATGCACGAGTGATAGGGTGGCAACCGCCATGTCTACTTCACACAAATGTCTTTATAAATCTTACCAATGTATTATGTCTCTAGGCATAAGCATGGTTCGTGTGAAAAGAGTTTTTGTGTGGGGACAGGGATTGGGATAAAGAGACTACTCTTCTGATTTGGTTGTTAGAGGTTTTCATTTAATGTCCCCTAAAGAAATATCTGAGATTTTTACTCTGCTCAAGACTAAATATGAAAAAAGACGCTTGTCTCATATTTGGGATGAGAAAAAGAAATGCCACAAGATACAGAGGGGAAAACTAGGATTTAGTGATGCCAGAGAAGACCTTGAGAATCTAAGCACTCAGAAACACAGAGAGATCTCAGAAAGGGCATCTGACTTTCCACATCCTATGCTATAATATTTAAAGCTAGTTTTTATCAAGCTCTTAACGGACAAGATGAACAGAGCTGGGGACTGATTACACCATTGTGCTACCGAACCATATATATTCTAATTATACTAATAATTCCAAATATACCAAGCTACCTCATTATTCAAATGGGCTTCAACCCAGAAAATGTTTCACAGCATGAATATGCATGCTATTTTCAATTAGAAGATTTAGCAAGATATAAAACAGAGTCATAGTCAAAAAGAAATTGGTTCGCCTCACATTAGTAACTGCTTTCTTAGTCCAGGCGTCCATGCTGTAAAGAGGTGGTGAGAGTCCATAATTATGGAAGATACTGTACGAGTTGCTGATTTCTCTCAGATGCTCTACTAAGGCAAGAAGTTGATCTGTCTATATTAAGAGAAGGCTTTAGGGGTAACATAGTTGTTTAAGTAGAGGAAAGGTAATTATTTTGAGACAAGCATTATTGGCAATCAAATGCTTCCATGGTTAGGTTGATTAAAGCTATATATCAAGATTTAATTTCTGAGGATTCAGGCAAGAAGACAACAAAACTGCAGGAAGCAAGTTAGTTAACATTAGGAAGATCATCCCTAAATCAATTCAACTTTTCCTTAGGTGTCCAGATCATTTTATTTTTACAGTCCCTTCTAAATCAAACATTCCTTTGATTCCATCATCATCTGCTTCATACTATTATAACTATTTTCCACTTATTATCTCAGATTTAATCACCTGAGGAGGCTGGTGAGAACTTAAGTTAACAGAACTAGTTAGAATTACTTTTTTAAGCACCAGTGGTACTTAATTTATTCTGTTTTTGCCACTTTTTTATTGTTCGCCTCTCAAGGAATAAATGACACCTCAACGATGGTTAAGTTAAAATACACACTACACTACAGTAACGAACCCCACATGACACATCAAAACCAGATCATGACTCTTAAATGTACCTTACCAATAACCCAATACTAATACCTTATTAAAACCATACAAGGACTTCCCTGGTGGTCCAGTGGTTAAGACTCCACGCTTCCAATGGAGGGGGCGCGGGTTCGATCCCTGGTCGGGAAACTAAGATCCCACATGCCGCGCAGCGTGGCCCAAAAATAAAAAACCAAAAGACACTATACATATATATAGTGTCTTAAGACTAAACATATATATAAATAGTTATATAATTTTATTTATCTACAGTTTTAGCTATCTATCTGTTTAGATAGGTAAATTTATATACATGTTTTATATTAGCATTAATGTGGCATCTTCTGAAAATTAAGAACTGTGGTTTATGGATCCTACTGGCTATATGGTTACATTTTAGGGATTTTAGATATCCAGGACAAAATATAGAAAATTTGCTACTTTATGTACAGAAAATCCTCATTTGTTGGGCAAATTAGATGGACTTTCTTTCACAGTCTGCAAAGAACTTCAAACGTACAACTCAAAAACAAATCCATTAGCCTGAAAAAGGTCAATCCTACTGACGTTAACATATTGTGCCTCAGTTTATGAATAATAATGTAATTTTATTGAAACCATGGGTATATTTCTGGGGGAAAAAACACAAAAAAGACCTCGTGATATTCTTAAAGCATCGTTTAAACTCTTCTCCAATATATAGTACATACATGTCCTCAGGTTGTTTCATTAATAACTGAAGTGGTGACAAACATATAGGTTGGAATATATATCACTGACATTCTAAAAGTGTTTCATTCAATATTTAAACAAATGATGTGTTCAAGTTCCCCAGGTCTCCTCCAAACTGTAAAAATTTTTATGTACACTTACCAACAGTATCACATGGTTCATCTTTGTGTACACAGAAATCTTTCCTAGAAAGAAAAATAGAAAATATTGTTTCTTCCACAGAGTATGTGACTGACTCATTTTTAATAGTTATAATGAATAATTGAACCATACTTTTTTTTTTTTTGTGGTACGCGGGCCTCTCACTGTTGTGGCCTCTTCCGTTGCAGAGCACAGGCTCCGGACGCGCAGGCTCAGCGGCCATGGCTCATGGGCCTAACTGCTCCGTGGCATGTGGGATCTTCCTGGACCGGGGCACAAAACCGTGTCCCCTGCATCGGCAGGCAGACTCTCAACCACTGCGCCACCAGGGAAGCCCTGAACCATACTCTTTATCTCTAAGAATTTAATAAAACTGAAAATAAGATTAACTAATTTTTAATTCTAAGAAAATGTGAGAATTAAATTGTTATAATTTTTACCTGATACAATCCTAAAACATTATGTCCTATTTCCTATACAATATTTCATAAAAATTCCATCTTGTTTTGAATTTTATAGTATTTCATTGTTTTATTACAAGAAAAATATCTGGTGTAGGGACATGGTTTTCTGTTTGAAAAATATTGTTAAGATCCCTACTTCACATGACATAAAAATAATTTCCAAATTGAAGATTTAAATGTAAGAAATACAATTTAAAACAACATAACATTTTATATCTTAAGATTGGCAACAGACTGATAATTTTAATAGAGGCATGAGGAAATTAGTATTTTTACATAGGTTGGATATCACCGTGAATAAAATTCTATACTTTTCTCTTTATTTAACTACCATATCTTGGAGAGCATTCCCTAACTAGTTATGAGCTTTAAAGGGAAACTATATGAAAGCAGAACTTTTTATCTACCTTTTACTAGCTTTGTGACCTTAGGGAATTTACTTAATCTTCTTGTGTCTCAGTCACTTCACCTAAAAAATAGAGGTAATAATGATATCTATTTACCACATAGATTTATTGTACAGCTTAGATGATTTATGTATAAAACACTGAAAACATAGGTTTTCTGTGTGGTTTGAATGAGTTAACACATACAAGGCATTTAAAACAATGCCAGGCACATAGAAAGCTCTCAAGTCAGTTGTTGATGTTTTTGCTGTTTTTTGTTGTTGCTGTTGCTTCTATTCCTGTGCCATAATTAAAGCAATTTCCTAGTAATGAGCATTTAGGTTCTATAGAATTTTTACTATTACAAACAATATGACAATTTGTGTGTGAAGGAGAAAGGAAAACACTATTTTTATTCCTCTATTATAGCCATCTGAATGCCATTCCAAACTGAAAAATAACTTTAATTTTTTAAATTTTATTTTATTTATTTATGGCTATGTTGGATCTTCGTTGCTGCGCATGGGCTTTCTCTAGTTGCAGCGTGTGGTCTTCTCATTGTGGTGGCTTCTCTTGTTGTGGAGCACGGGCTCTAGGCACGCGGGCTTTAGTAGTTGTGGCTCTCAGGCTCAGTAGTTGTGGCTCGTGGGCTCTAGAGCGCAGGGTCAGTAATTGTGGCACACGGGCTTAGTTGCTCCGCGGCATGTGGAATCTTCCCGGATAAGGGCTCAAACCCGTGTCCCCTGCATTGGCAGGCGGATTCTTAACCACTGTGCCACCAGGGAAGTCCCAAAAAAAACTTTAAAAATTAAGTGTAACACTCAATGTCCCCAGTGACATCTACATTGGTAATTACAATGGTTAGTTTTCAATTCATATCTTGCTTGGCTCATCCAGCAGAATCCACAACTCTGTGCATAGTTTTATAAATATTCTGTGCATGTTTAAAATGTATACTCTCTAATAGTTTGGAGCAAAGCTATACATGTTCATTAGATCTAGCTGTAGCAAGCTCGGATACACAGTTGCTCAACAGAATGAGAAATTTTGAATTTATTTTTGCATCTGCTACTAAGGAAGAGCTCTTAAAATTCCATTGTTATAAATTTGATGTTTCCCTGTGATTCTACTAATTTGTGCTGTTTATGTCGAAGCTCTCTCTAAATTTTTATTATTTATTTTGAATTATTGTTTTTATTACTGTGTAAAACCCTACTCATCCCTTTTAATGTTTTCTGTGTTAAAGTCTATTGTATCTGACATTAACAAATATTAATATATTAGTAAAACATTAATATTTGCTTGGCATGTATTTTCCTTTGTTTTACTTTCACCTTCATTTCCTCTAATTCTCTTATAAATAGCATATGACTAAAATTGTAAAACCTCATTATATACTATCTCTATAAGTGAATTTAATATTTCTAGTTAACATATTTGGATTTCTCTATTTTTTGTGATTGCTATTTACCAAGTTATACCTTAGTCCTTTTCTTCTGTTTTTGTCTTTGTTCATATGCAGTTTTATTTTCCACATATTTCTGGTACTGTTTCGAAAAATAACATTAGATTGTGTTTGATCTACAGTTACTTCTACATTTTAAAGTACACTGTACTAGTTTTCTATTGCTGTTATAACAACTTCGACAAATTTAGCAGTTTATCGCATCTTACAGTCTCCAAATCAGAAGTCTGAAATGGAACTTTCTGGGCTAAAACCAAGGTGTAAGCATGATTCTGTTCCTTCTGGAAGTTCTAGGTCAGAATCTGTTTCCTTGCCTTTTCCAGCTTCTAGAGGCTGCCTGGATTTCTTGACTCATAGTCCCCTTCCATCTTCAAAGCTGACAACTGCATCACTTTGACCTTTACTTTCATCACCACATCTCTTTCTCCCACTCTCTTGCCTCCTTCTTTCGCCACACCCTGTGATTACATTAGGATCCCCTAGATAATTCCAGATAATCTCCCAATCTCAATAATCCTTAACAAAATCACACCTGCAAGGTCCCTTTTGCTGTATAACAGTCACAGGTTTTGTAGATTAGAACATGGACATTATTCTGTGTACCATATTCACTTGAGACGCTTCAAGTTAAAAAGTTTCTCTGGTCTCTTCTTGAAAAAGGTAAGGATATCAAACACTTTTAATCCAATCTCTTCCTTCAATCTTTCATGTTATTTTTATCTGACACTATAAAGGCATACCTCATTTTACTGTGCTTTGTATTACTGTGCTTAGCAGATACTGCATTTTTGGCAAATTGAAGGTTTGTGGCAACTCTGCATTGTGCAAGTCTGTTGGCACCATTTCTTCCAACAGCATTTACTCAGTTCATGTCTCTGTGTCACATTCTAGTAATTCTCACAATACTTCAAGCTTTTTTATTATCATTATATTTGTTATCATCATCTGTGATAAATGATCTTTGATGTTACTACTATGACTCAGTGAAGGCCCAGAGGATGGTTAGCATTTTTAGCAATAAAGTATTTTTAAATTAAGGTATGTAAAATTTTTTAGACATAATGCTCTTGCACATTTAATAGACTATAGTATATTGTAAACATAACTTTTATGTGCACTGGGAAGCCAAAAAATTCATTTGACTCGCTTTATTACAGTGGTCTGGAACCAAACCTACAATATCTCCAAGGCATTCCTGTAATTCCATCTCAGTTTTTAAAATCTCAAGTTAGACAGTTTTTTCTAAACCATTAGTGCTCATTTAGATTTGCCTATATATTTGGCAATTTCTTTTCTCAGTAATCTCTGTATCATTACTTTCTAGAGAGTCTGTTATTCTTTAAGTACATCCTTCAGTATCTCCTTCAGTGAGGACCTATGAATACTAAACTGGCCCAGATACTGTTTCCTTAATTCTCATTAGTTTGCATTCATTCATAATGGAACAGTAGCTGACTGTAGAATTGTAGGTTGACTTTATCAGCCCTCAGCACATTGAAGATATTATTTCATTTTATTCTAGTATTTATAAAAATAGAAGTCTGCAATCACCTTGCTCTTCTTTCATTGATTTGGTTTCTAATTAATTTTTTATTGGATATAATTGACATGTAACATTGTTTCTGATTAATGTTAAGATTTCTTTTTATCTTTGTAGTTCTGCAGTCCCACTAAGATGTGTCTAGGTCCTGAGTTTTTTATTTATCTTCTTTGGTACTTGGTATGTCTTTCAATTTGAAGATCCACAAACATACAAACATTCTAACCATTATCTATTTATCTAATTCCTCTCACATTCTCTCTACTCTCTTCTCCTAGAACTCCTTTAGGTACATGTTTGCTCTTCTCATTCTGATGTCAATAACTCTCAAGCACTCTTGTATTTCCAACTCTTAACCACTTTAGGCAGCCTTCTGGGAGAATCCTTCAGCTCTATCATCCAATCCATTAGTGCTCTCTTCAGCTGCATCTACTCTGCTCTTCAACTCTGAAATTGAGATATTTAAGTACATTTTTTATATGTTTTATTTTCCTCAATTTTCAAATCATCTCTTTTTTCCAAAACACCTTTCTCTCACATTTTGAAATTTGTGTGTTTTTAATCATGTGAACATGTTTTTTTTATCATCTCTGTCAGTCTTTTAAAATATTCTTTTTCATGCTTCTTGGCTCTTACAGTGGGATATGTTGTCACTTTGTTTTGGAATCCTATTGTGAACTCATTTAGTTGTACTTTATTTGTGGTTGCCTTGTGAGGTCAAAGTTGAAAGAGGGCCCTTTCACAGCAGTTTTGCATATGCTTTCACTAAGTGCTTCAATGTTGGATCATATTCATGGTAATGAATACCGAAAGAGCCATTTTCTCCTAACATGGCTTCATGGATGAGATAGAGAGAATGCTTCCTGTTGACAACCTGTGCTTGTTTGCAAAGCTTTTATACCAGATCCAACTTTTATTAAGGGTGTAGGTACCCAAGGGTTCTGGCTGTATACAATCATTTCAGTTCCCACTTTGCAAAGCCACAATGTTTTTTCTTTATGTGGGAGATAAACCCAAGAACCCAGATTTTTAAGTCCAACAAACTCCTACCAGGACAACTATCACATTACTTCAGAAACTTACTGCATTTTTTTTCTTTTTGGCCAGAGCCCTCTTGTTTTTGGCTCATCTATGCATGTAAAAGGATGAGCCTTATTTTATTATATTATTTATTATATTTTTTCTACAATTCCTAGATGTCAATGATGGGAACATTTTCTGATTATCTAGTCAGCTAGATTATCACATAATTAAAAGAAGAGAACACAATCTGTGACCTACCATATAGTAATTAAGCATACTGAAACATATTTATTGTTAATATTAGATCTTAATATACATAGGCCTTATTCTATTCTTACATTTTATATGATGCAGCTACTTTTACCAAACTCTTTAAAAGACTGAAGTCCCTCAGTAAGATGTTCACATTGACCTCAACTGATAAAGTACTTTTTCAAAGATATCTTTCTACAGGGCTGCCCTGGTGGTGCAGTGGTTGACAGTCTGCCTGCCAATGCAGGGGACACGGGTTCGTGCCCCGGTCCAGGAAGATCCCACATGCCGCAGAGCGGCTAGGCTCATGAGCCATGGCTGCTGAGCCTGCGCGTCCGGAGTCTGTGCTCCGCAACGGGAGAGGCCACAACAGTGAGAGGCCCGCGTACCGCAAAAAAAAAAAAAAAAAAAAGATATCTTTCTACAAATAGGGATTACATTAGTTATAAATTATTGTAAAAATTAGTGATTGGTACAATATTGTCATCTTTCTTCCATAAGGTTGGAAATGGAAAAAAATGTGTGGTTAGCCAAGGGTATAAATTAACTATGGAGTGAAGTAATTTAACATCAATAATTAATTACTATAATTTTTTACTATTTCTTCAGGAAATTTCTGACAAAGATGATTTCTATGAAACATATAGAAATCAACTCTTGATTACTAGAGTAAAGGGAAGAATGGTAAAGTCCAGATAAAGATGATAAAAATAACCTTAAATAATATGTTTTTAACATAAGGGACGAAATGGATTTATGATAAACTTAATTCATCTAAATCACACCAACAGTTAGGAATGCATTTACCATTCTGCAGTTAAAAATAACAAAACAATACAAGTATGAGAGTTTATCACATGAATTGCTTCATAAATAATTACTTGAAGATTTATATTCCTTTAATTCTCTTAGCTAAGAACGCTTCTCCAGTATTTCACTAGGACTCAAGAAATACAGAGACTCAGGCTCCTTTGTACATTATCCCTTCTCCCCTCCTTTCCTCACTTAACTCCACCTGTAAATATTTGGATTTGGTTTGTTGTAGTGGCCATGTTTTCTCCTGCCTCTCCTTTTATAATACATGTCAGAAATATCTTTGTTCTAGAGAAAGCCTACTGCAGAGACCTCTCATCTGACTGCAAGGAAGAGAGTCATCACCCAAAATGCAATATATACAATGTAGTGTTACGTTCTGCTGTCTACAGATTACTGTGTATTTGTAAACAAGATAAACAGTACATGTTTTCAGTAATTTGTAAAAATTTTAATGTTTTTCTCAAATATGCTGCTATTTTTTATTCTGGTAAATCTATAAACTAGTTAATCCATCTTGGATAATTGAAAATTGGGGCTATTATCACTTGATACATTAATCTTCACTCTATACAAAATCTTTTATATACAGAAGGTATATAATCCTATCAACGTCACTTGCATATGCCTTAAAAAATCTACTGTCCCAACTGAATGAAAGGAAATAGCAAAGAAAAAAAGTTTAATAGAAACAAATAATCAGATTGCCCATCAGCACTGAAGGGTCTTAAAATTTATGCCTTTTTGGTAAAAAGTATTTTTCTGAAAATACATACAAAAATTAGAAGAACATCTCAAGAAAAATGAGGGAAGATGCACTCAAATTTTATCCCATAAATGTAACCACTCAACCTACCCTATCCTAAACTTCCAACTGAAACTAGTGGATGACATTGCCTTCAATATTTAAGATACAAAACTGAAAACCTTAAGAATCTGGGTAAAATAGACTGCTCTTAATTAATATTGTTCCCAGGATTATAATCAAAAGTTTTTTTAAAAAAGCTGAGTGATTCTTTGACAGCCACTGCAGTAGATTACCCTAACTATTGCCAACCCCCAGCATCATTCCACTGGGGAAACCTCCTTCAAATAGGTCATATTTTCTGGTCACTGACTTCTAATCACAGAAATTACACATATAACACCCCCTTCAATGCAAACACACATTTTCAGAGGATCTAAAGTAGACAGTATAGTAAGAAAATGTGAATGGCCCTGGATCATACAAACGCAGGGGTAGAGATTTCTATTGTTTTCTTCTTCACTGTTTTTCTTGATGCTTGGTTCTTTAGTTCTTCCTTTGATTCTGAGTACTACACAGAATCTTCTCCACTTATCAAAAAAATCCAGAAAGAACCTCTTCTTGTGCTCAGTGTTGGTCTCTGTGGCTCAAAACCAATACCAAATGATAATGGAAAATACACCTCCTGGTCGTGCAACATATTCAGAGTCTGAATATAATTACAGATGAAGAGGAATGGAAAAGGTCTGCTGACATTTTTGAAACAAGTAAAAGACCAGCTATATTTAGTCTTTCTCTGCATCAGATGATCTAGAAATCAAATTTGTTACAAGGACACCAAGCCTAGTTGTATAGGTTGTACACTGCTTAATTCTAATGGCACATTTACATACACAACAACGTAAATGGCTCCCTCTACTGTTGTGTAGTGCGCAAACTATACGATAGGATTCATTATGGGCTTCTTGCATGCCAAGCACTGGATAAGAGGAATATAAAGAAAAATAAAAAAGGCTTCTACTCTGAAGGCAAAGAAGAGAATGACACACAATCACCTCTGTAATATGTAAGGGGCCCAGGATCAGTGAGGAAGAAGCCTGGGGAATTGTATTAAATAATGGATAGTTCTATTTTGCAATTGCCTTTGCCAGCAAACAAATGGAGAGAGAAACACCCAAAACAGATGGTATTGAATAATATGGTAATGCAGAAAATTAAAGAACCACATAAAATCAAATCTTCACCTTAGGGCCAAGAATCACTTAGTGTAAAGTATATTCAGATGTAGAGGGAAAGGGATTTTTTGTGCTTTTTATAAATGTACGATACATCATATCAATGCATGAGGCTGCAAGATGACTTTGATTTACGTAATGTGAAACAAGGGACTTCATCTGTAACTAAACAACATGATAAAACTATGAGAAATGCACTGCTTATTGTCAAGGGCACTTAGAGTCCATCACACAGCCAATTTCTGTTCACTTAGCAAACAAATGAATAAAGCACATTTTTTCAAAAATTCAAGGTCTTTTACCCAAAAGCATTGGAAATACCTTTCAGTACAACTGTAGAACAAACTGTCACCAGCATTTAAAAACTGCAGATCAGACTGTAATTCTTAATCTTCAGTTCTTCAACTGTACACTTCTTTACAGAGGACCAAAATAATGTAATCTTAATTTCATACATTCAAAGATTTTGAGGGGTAAGGGTGATAGAGATTTGCTTGCTGCCTAGACCTGTGATCATGTTGATTCAAATTCTCTCATTTTTGGCTCATTTTTGGCTCAGTGTGCCTGAAGTCTGCATCACAGAGTTTCATTATGTGAGTTTATGGAAATGATACTGTTAGACTTTGGCAACTGGGAAGGCCAATAAATTCTGCTTAACTTCTGATTTATACTGAAAAAAATGAAATGTAGCCTTTAATTTCCAAGAATGAAGATGCATCTGAGAATAAGTCTCATTGTAGAACTTTATAGTGCCTTGGGATGTACCTATAAATGATTCATTCAACAATTATTCTATTATTTGTATTAAATTAATGTATTTCTGCCATGTCTATATTTTATTAAATTTTCTATCTTACTTGCCAATGGCATTATTTTGAAACTAACTTTCAGAAGTATTGTACTGAAAGCATTTCAGTACATACTGAAAGGCAAAACTATCATTAATAAAATTAAATTCTAAATTAAAGAGTATTTACATGACACAGACTCGTACTTTCTCTATAACTTCACATAGAAATGTGAAAATTACACTAAGAAATCATGGAATTGACTGTTGGGATAAGGTGTTTTGTGTTTTTGTTACTATTAGCCCACAGCACTAGGTCAGCTTTAAACTATTTACTTCATTGCATCACACAGAACAATTTAACAAATATATTACTGCAGATAGGTTTGGATTTATACGAACATTATTCATTTTAGTTGAAATCAAAATTAATAGCTGAGCGAAAATCTTTTCCTACTGATATGCTCACGTAACATACAACATTTAATAAGGACCTAAGATGAGCATTCACTAGAAACTAGGCTGTTTATGAGTTCAGTTTGTCAAATATGGATAAGACCATGGAATCCATGGAGATTAAAATTTTTATCTTATTTTTGATAACTTTCTTGCAAAGCTAAAGATCTGATAATCTATGTCTACACTAACTAAAAGGAATTTTTCCTCAACTACTCAAACCGTTCATTTAGACTTTCCTGATCAATGGTGGTAGGTCACTTAGAGATAAAACATTCCCTTTTTTGGGCTAATTTTCACTATTAGAGCACTGGAAGCAGTGATATGGAGAAAAGTGATCCTCCACATAAACCTTAGCCCCACAGGTGAGTAAAGATAGATTTATGTCAGTATCTATCAATATGTTATATATGTGTAACTCCTTTGACAGGTTGTTTTTTTTTTTTTTTGTCTATTTTCAACCACAGATTTTATTCCTACTGCTTTCCAAAAAACAAAAGCCAGAAGCAAGCTGTTAAGCCCTATTTTAAGTCCTATTTATCAGGGGGCAAAAAACTGAAGTTAACATTTGTGCTAAAGGGTTTAGGAAGTGTACAAAAATCTTTTTTTCCATGAAACATGAAGTGGCTTAGCAAAACTATAGCAAATTTTGCCTCCCAAAAGGTTTTTTCATTAGGTTTTGAGCAGAAATCCTTTCTAGACAGTGAAGCTTTAGTTTTCTATCCATAAATAAGTGATACATTAGAAATAACAATGCTTTAATTTGTCTTATCTTTGAAAATCATACAGAGTACATATTTACGCATACAAAGGACATATTTAGTCCTTCTGTAGTAGTTCAAGTTTTGAAAATCTGAGGACGAATAATTATTTTATAAACTGACTTGATCCAGCAAACTGAAATTACAAGACACAGGTTATTATGTGTTTTGCTGGAGAATATTATCTAGAATATTCTCACAAATCCTAGGTATGACTACCTTCAGTTCATTCTTTTAATATGCTACCCTAGCCTATGGGCAAACATGCAGTTCAACTGCATTTTATGAGCATTTGACAATAATGAAGAAGATTATCTTTCTAAACACAAGATCAAGTACCCTGTAATTATCCTAAATAAATACTAGTACCTGTTTACAACCATATACAGATAAAGATGTTTATACATTTTTCTCTAAACGTGAAAATTCAGAAACTTACATAAATACATAGTAGTCACATAAATTAGGATACTTCTATGCAGTAAAACAGTATGTCTGTTCCTCCCTCCAAATGATATAGACCAAATATGAGTTTGTTGGCTTTCTATTGCTGCTGTAACAAATTACGTCAAATTTAGTGGCTTAAAACAACAGACATGGGCTTCCCTGGTGGCGCAGTGGTTGAGAGTCCGCCTGCCGATGCAGGGACACGGGTTTGTGCCCCGGTCCAGGAGGATCCCACATGCCGCAGAGCAGCTGGGCCCGTGGGCCATGGCCGCTGAGCCTGCGCGTCCGGAGCCTGTGCTCCGCAGCGGGAGAGGCCACAGCAGTGAGAGACCCACATGCCGCAAAAACAAAAAATAAAAAACAAAAAACAACAGACATGTATCATCTTATAGTTCTAGAGGTCTGAGGCCACATATAGGTCTTACTGGGCTAAAATCAAGGTGTCATCAAGGCTGCATTCCTTCTAGAGGCTCTAGGGTAAAATCTGTTTGCTTGCATTTTCTTGTGATTACATGGGCCCATGCAGATGATTCAGGATACTCTCATCTCAACATCCTTTTATCACATCTGCAAAGCCCCTTTTACCATGTAAGAGAACATACTCACAGGTTCTGGGCATTAAGAGAGGACCTCTTTGGGGTATATTAGTCTCCCTTCCACAACAAATGACATGAAGATTTGCAAGACATAATGTAAAGTTAAAGAAAACAAACAAACAGCCAAACAGAGAAAACTGGGACTTCCCTGGTGGCGCAGTGGTTAAGAATCTGCCTGACAATGCAGGGGACAAGGGTTCGAGCCCTGGTCCAGGAAGATCCCACATGCCACGGAGGAACTAAGCCCATGCACCACAACTACTGAGCTCACGTGCCACAACTACTGAAGCCCACGTGCCTAGAGCCCATGCTCTGCAACAAGAGAAGCCACCGCAATGAGAAGCCTGCGCACCAAAACAAAGAGTAGCCACCACTCACTGCAACCAGGGAAAGTGCATGTGCAGCAACAAAGACCCAACGCAGCCAAAAATAAATAATTAATTTTAAAAATATAAAGAAAACTGTGTATAGCATGAAACAAAGTTCATGCTATACACACACCAACTAAACATTGGTTACCTTTAGACAATTTCTACCACAGATGTTCATGCATTATTTTGGTGGTGGGGGGAGAGAATTATTCTACAATATTTCCTAAAGAAGTACTTAAGGACAAGGGAATGTTTGGAATAGAATTTTAAGGGAAAATATGTATTATAAAATAGTATATAAAATGAGGACTTCAACTCCATGTTAGTGTTCTGCTCTGTACATGGAGGGGTGAACATGCAGGTGTTAATTGTATTATTATTATTTTTTAATATATGAAATACATCATACAACGTTGTTTTAAAAAGAAAATACTTGTGTTACACTGCTAGGGCAGGCTAGCAACAAGGAAGGTAATGATGAAGAGGAGTTAGGCTTTTAAAGCTTTGAAACATAAAAAAAATATATAATGGATGCAGGGGATTCTTTATTTTCAGAGTTCTGAAGAGAAAAAGTGGCATTGGAAGTAAGGAATGAAATTAATGTCATGGTATTGGTAGGGCGAGACAAAACTTGCATGTAGAATATGCTCCAAATCTTATAAATATATGTTTTTGGCTAAAGAAATATAGAGAAATAAAACTGGAGAAATATACTTAAACGTGTTAGCTATAATTATTCCTACGTAGTGGGATTATAGGCTCATGTTTTATCTTTATTCTTGGACTTCTAAAATTTCTATAATGTGTTGCATTTTTAATAAGAAGAGAAAAATATGAATCAGTAAGCAAATTATGATTATCATCCACTGTAGTCTCATAAGCATTATTTCTAAAACCAACTACTGTGAGGATAAGGAAGGAAGATTTTATCAGCTGAGAAATATATAAAAACCCTTTGTGGTTACTGCATTCTGAGAATCTAACTTCTCTATATTGGAGTGGTGGACAATACAAGTTAGAAGTTTGAAATAAGCCTATACAATAGCTTATGTGATCACAAATAATACTAGAGATTGTATACAGCACTAAAAATTTTTTTTCAGAAATATTTAGTACTATAATAAAATAAAGTATATTTAAGAAGACTGTCATATAAAATTATTATAAAATATGACATGACATTCAGGTTAAAAATTAAAAATGAGGTCTACATGTTCACTGAAAATCGTAATCACTCATTAACAGCATTATTTGCTGCTCTATTATTTTTCAAAAGCAATTCATAAAAAATTTTTTGGTAGAGTTAAGTAAACTTTAATATTTGTTAAACTTATTCAAATAAAACACACTTAAAGCCATAAACAAGATAAATTTAGTATGAGCTGATTTCTTAGAGGACCCCCCCCACAATAAAATGATTTTAAATAGTCTCTTTCCAAAGCTACCCTGTCATTCTGAAATGCCATTAAGAGAAACTCTACCATAAAAAAGATGCATGTTTTTAAAATATATTGTAACAATTTTAACAATATAATTTAGCAGAGAGCTGAAAAAATATGCACTAAAAGGATTAAATTTTAATTATTTGTTAAATAACTTTAAATAGATTTAGACCTGTATTTTGCTTATAATCCTTTAGAAAAGACTAACATCTTTATATATATTTAAGTGCTATTAATTTGTTTTTTCCTTCTAAAATTATTTAGTCAAGGATTATCTTATACATAATTAGACATGAAAATGATGGTGCCAGATTTTTGTCAGTCTAAACTTAGGTATAGTTTAAGTCATTGAACAATTTTTAGTGTTCTGTACATAAAGAAAGCTCAAAAATTCACAGGAAAAAAAGACAATTATGCAGTACAGAAAATGTGCTGAAAGCTATACAGGAGCAAATGCCACTCTTATTCTTTATACTTAAAGTTATTTCCTGTGGCTCTTTTCTCTTCTCATAAACATACTATATATAAACTCTCTGTAGAGAAACTGATAATATGGAGGATTCCTCCAACTAATCAAAGTATCAGATCATTACATTCTTAAAAAAATTCTTGGGGGTCACCATTCACTGGAATTGGCTGTGAATACCAATAGTGGGTCCAATAATTTCTCAATGTTGTTCTTTAGTCCATAAATGGGCATAAGACCAAAAGAAATTACTTGCAGAAATACAAGCTAGAGTCAGAAAGTCTTCATGTGTAGTTCAGAAGAACAGAAACATATTTGCTTATGCCTCCTTCCTTTGTACGTCCCATTCCCTATTCTTTAATATTAGAATCAAAAGTGGCAAAATAGTAACTATTTTAATTGAGTATTTACTATGGGTCAGGCATATTAGGTTATTTAGGTATATCATCTCTATTGAATCAGATATCCTGTGAAATGGTATTATCATACCCATTTTACAGATGAAAAGTTAATGATCAATGAAGCTAAACAATTTGCTAAGTCACACAGTTCATAACTAGGCTAGCTGGGATTAAATGTATGTTTGTCCCCATTGTCCAACATACTTTTTATTATATCAGAATGTTTGATCCTTACATGCTTTGCTAATTTCCATTCATGCTTCAAACTTCCTTTTTATTTGAAATACTTTATAACAGTTTTCTGCATTTAATTTTGCTGTTCCTTTTTCTA
Source organism: Lagenorhynchus albirostris (assembly GCF_949774975.1). Classification (NCBI taxonomy): domain Eukaryota; kingdom Metazoa; phylum Chordata; class Mammalia; order Artiodactyla; family Delphinidae; genus Lagenorhynchus; species Lagenorhynchus albirostris. The sequence goes on along the minus strand of NC_083097.1, from coordinate 107,007,306 downwards.
GGTCTTAATAACTATGACCCACTTAATTTTCTCACCATTTTTCTACCCATCAACCTGCTTAACTCTGAGGAAATGAAATGAGATGATATCTATATTAACCTGAAATAAAAGGCAATTATCTTCTGGCTTATATTTCTTTTTTAAACATTCATATATTTGACCATTTGAAAAAGTTAAATACCATTCCATTTTCATTATGTAACAAATATCAGACCTTATACAATAACAGAGTTTGGGATGCAAGTTAGTCCAATATAAATTATTTAGAGACCCCAAAAGGCCTGGTTCAGGTTGTTCTCCAGGGCCACCATGACTTCCACAGCATCCAGAGCTTTACCCCACTCATCTTGGGGTATGTCCCAGTGGAGGGAACAGCCTCCACACTGGTTTTGCATCTTCAGGAGATGCCAGGCACCCTCAAGCTTCTCTTTGGCTAACTTTCAGAAGAGGTGACCAAAGCCCTCTGGAGTCCCACTGTCATGTTGAAATAGAAGCCCAGAAAGAGTTTCTATTGACGAGGAGTGGGCTCCAAAGCTGAATGCTAGTGGCCTGACAACAAATGCAAAGTGTTTTGAGTGGGGTTAGAGATAAGATGGTGGAGGAGAAGGCCTTGAACTCACCTCCTCTCACGAAAAAACCAAAAACACAACTAACTGCTGAACAACCATCGACAAAAGGACTGGAACCTAGCAAAAGAGATATTCTACACCCAAGGACAAAGAAGCAGCCACAACAAGATGGTAGGAAGGGTGCTTCCATGATACAATCAATTCCCATACCCTGCAGGTGGGTGACCCACAAAGTGGAAAATAGTTATACAGCAGAGGTTGTCCCACACAAATGAGAGTTCCTAGCCCCACGTCCAGCTCCCCAGTCTGGGGCTTTGGCATTGGGAGGAGCCCCCAGAGCATTTGGCTTCGAAGGCTAGCTGGGCTTGAACACAGGAACTCCACAGGACTGGGAAAAACAGAAACTCCATTTTGGAGGGCATACACAAGGTCTCGTGTACACTGGGACTCAGGGGAAAAAGCAGAGACTTCATAGAAGCCTGGGTCAGACCTACCTGCTGGTCTTGGAGGGTCTCCTGGGGAAACAGAGAGTTCTGTGGCTCACTGTGGGGACACAGACACTGGCGGCAGAGGTACCAGGGAGTACTTATTAGCATGAGGTCTTCTGGAAGCTTCCATTTTGCCACAAAGAAGTGGCTCTCCACACAACAACCTGTAGGCTCCAATGCTGAGATACCTCAGGCCAAACAACCAACAGGGTGGAAACACAGCCCCACTCTCAGTAGATAAGCTGTTTAAGTCTTCCTGAGCCCACACTGCCACTAAACACATCCCTTAACATGGCCCTACCCACCAGAGGGACGAAACCCAGCGCCACCCACCAGTGCAAAGGCACCAGTCACTCCCATCAGGAAGCCCTCACAAGCCTCTCAGACCAGCCTCACCCACCAGGGGACAGACACCAAAAGCAAGAGGAACTACAATTATGAAGCCTGCAGAATGGAAATTGCAAACACAGAAAGTTAGACAAAATGAGATGGCTGAGGAATATGTTCCACATGAAGGAACAAGATAAAACCCCAGAAGAACAACTAAGTTAAGTGAAGATAGGCAATCTAACCAAAAAAGAATTCAGAGTAATGATAGTAAAGATGACTCAAGATCTCAGGAAAAGAATGGAGACACAGACTGAGAAGATACAAGAAATGTGTAATGAAGAGCTAGAGATATCAAGAACATACAATAACAGAAAGTGCTGGAAAGGTAAAACCTACAACCACAGATACTCTACCCAGCAAAGCTCTTCCTCATATTCAACAGAGAAATCAAAAGCTTTACAGAGAAGCAAAAGCTAAGAGAATTCAGCACCACCAAACCAGCTTTCAAACAAAAGCTAAAAGAACTTCTCTAGGCAGAGAACAAGAGGCCACAACTAGAACAAGAAAATTATGAATGGGAAAGCTGACCAGTAAAGGTAAACATACAGTAAAGTTAGGAAACCATCTGCACACAAATATGATATCAAAACCAGCAATAGTGAGGAGAGTATAAATGCAGAATATTGGAAATGCATTGGAAATTAAGAGATGAGCAACATAAAACAATCTTGTACATATATAGACTACTATATCAAAAGCTCATGGTAACCACAAACCAAAACTCTACAATAGATATACACACAAAAAAAGAAAAAGGAATCCAAACACAACACTAAAGATAGTCATCAAATCACAAGAGACGAGAACTAAAGAGGAAGGGAAGAAAAAAGACCTACAAAAATCCAAAACAATTAAACAAAATGGCAATAAGAACATAAACATCGGTAATTACATTAAATGTAAATAGATTAAGTGCTCCAACCAAAAGACATAGACTGGCTGAATGGATACAAAAATAAGACCCATATTCATGCCGTCTACAAGAAACCCACTACAAATATAGCAACAAAAACACACTGAAAGTGAGGAGATGGAAAAAGGTATTCCATGCAAATGGAAATCAAAGCTGGAATAGCAATACTCATGTCAGACATAAGGGACATTAAAATAAAGACTATTACAAGAGACAAAGAAGGACACTACATAATAATCAAGGGATCAATCCAAGAAGATATAACAATTGTAAATACATACGCACCCAACATAGGAGCACCTCAATATATAAGGCAAATGCTAACAGCCATAAAAGGAGAAATCAATAGTAACACAATAATAGTGGGGGACTTTTAATACCCCACTTTCATCAATGGGCAGATCATCCAGACAGAAAATCAACAAGGAAACACAGGCCTTTAATGACACATTAGACCAGATGGACTAGATTGATATTGATAGAGCATTCTATCTGAAAGTAGCAGAACACACAATCTTTTCAAGCGCACATGGAACATTCTTCAGGATAGATCACACTCTGGGCCATAAAGCAGCTTGATAAATTTAAGAAAATTAAAATCACATCAAGCATCTTTTCCAACCACAATGCTATGAGATTGGAAATCAACTACAAGAAAAAAAAAACTGTAAAAAACACAAACACATGGAGGCTAAACAATATGTTACTAAACAACCAATGGCTCACTGAGGAAATCAAAAAATACCTAGAGACAAATGAAAAAGAAAACACAACGAAACAAAACCTATGGGATGCAGCAAAAGCAGTTCTAAGAGGGAAGTTTATAGTGATACAAGCTTACCTCAGGAAACAAGAAAAATCTCAAACAGCCTAAACTTACAGATAAAGCAACTAGAGCAAGAAGAACAAATAAACCCAAAGTTAGTAGAAGGAAAGAAATCATAAAGATCAGAACAGAAACAAATGAAATAGAGATGAACAAAACAATAGACAAGATCAATGAAACTAAAAGCTGGCTCATTGAAAAGATAAACAAAATTGATAAACTTTCAGTCAGACTCATCAAATAAAAAGGAAAAGGGTTCAAATCAATAAAATTAGAAATGAAAAAGGAGAAGTTACAATGGACACCACAGAAATACAAAGGATCATAAGAGACTACTACAAGAAACTATATGCCAATAAACTGGACAACCTAGAAAAAAAGGACAAATTCTTAGAAATGTACAATCTCCCAAGACTGAACCAGGAAGAAACAGAAAATATGAACATACCAACCACAAGTAATGAAATTGAAACTGTGATGAAAAACTCACAACAAACAAAAGTCCAGGACTTTTGCTGGCTTCACATGTGAATTCTGTCAGACATTTAGAGAAGAGTTAACACCTATCCTTCTGAGACTATTCCAAACTATTGTAGAGGAAAACACTCCCAAACTCATTCTATGAGGTCACCACCACCCTGATAACAAAACCAGACAAAGATACCACAAAAAAAGAAAATTACAGACCAATACCACTGATGAACACAGATGCAAAAATCCTCAAGAAAATACTAGCAAACCAAATCCAACAATACATAAAAAGGATCATACAAAAAAAAAAAAAATTAAAAAAAAAAAAAAGGATCATACACCAAGATCAAATGGGATTTACCCTAGGGATGCAAGGATTTTTCAATCTCTGCAAATCAGCCAGTATGATACACCACATTAACAAATTGAAGAATAAAAACCATATGATCATCTCTATAGATGCAGAAAAAGCTTCTGACAAAAATCAACACCAATTTATGGTAAAAACTCTCCAGAAAGTGGGCATAGAAGGAACCCACCTCAACATAATAAAGCCCATCTATGATAAACCCACAGCTAACATCATACTCAATGGTGAAAAGCTGAAAGCATTTCCTCTAAGATCAGGAACAAGACAAAGATGTCCAGTCTTGTCACTTTTATTTAACATAGTTTTGGAAGTCCTAGCCACAGCACTCAGAGAAGAAAAAGAAATAAAAGGAATACAAATTGGAAAAGAAGAAGTAAAACTGTCACTGTTTGTAGATGACATGATACTATACATGGAAAGTCCTAAAGCTGCTACCAGAAAACTAGCAGAGTTCATCAATGAATTTGGTAAAGTTGCAGGATACAAAATTAATACACAGAAATCTGTTGCATTTCTTTACACTAACAACAAAATATCAGAAAGAGAATTTTTTTTAAATCCCATTTACCATTACAGCAAAAAGAATAAAATACCTAGGAATAAACCTACCCAAGGAGACAAAAGGCCTGTACTCCGAAAACTATATGACACTGATGAAAGAAATCGAACATGACACAAACAGAATGAAAGATATACCATGTTCTTGGATTGGAAGAATCAATATTGTCAAAATGACTATACCACCCAAGGCAATCTACAGATTCAATGCAACCCTTATCAAATAACCAATGGTATTTTTTGCAGATCTAGAACAAAAAATCTTAAAATTTCTATGAAAACACAGAAGACCCCAAATAGCTAAATTAATCTTGAGGAAAAAAAAACTACCGGAGCTGGAGGAATCAGGCTCCCTGACTTCAGGCTATACTGCAAAGCTACAGTCATCAAAACAGTATGGTACTGGCACAAAGACAGACTTATAGATCAGTGGAAAAGGATAGAAAGTCCAGAAATTATCTCATGCACCTATGTTCAATTAATCTATGACATAGGAGGGAAGAATATATTGATACAATGGAGAAAAGACAGTCTCTTCAATAAGCGGTGCTGGGAAAACTGGAGAGCTACATGTAAAAGAATGAAATTAGAACACTCTCTAATGCTACATACAAAAATAAACTCAAAATGGAAGAAAGTCCTAAATGTAAGACTGGATATTATAAAAGTCGTAGAAAAAAACATAGGCAGAACACTCTGACACAAATCGCAGCAATATCTTTTTGGATCTGCCTACTAGAGTAATGAAAAAAAATAAACAAATGGGACCTAATTAAACTTAAAAGCTTTTGCACAGCAAAGGAAATCATCAACAAAATGAAAAGAAAACCCACAGAATGGGAGAAAGTATTGAAAATATTTGCAAACGATGGGCCAACAAGGGATTAATCTCCAAAATATACAAACAGCTCATGCAGCTCAATAGCAAAAAAATAAAAACCCAGTCAATAAATGGGCAGAAGACCTAAATAGCCATTTCTCAAAAGAAGATATACAGATGGCCAAAAGGCACTTGAAAAGATGCTCAACATCACTAATTATTAGAGAAATACAAATCAAAACTACAATGAGATATCACCTCACAGTGGTCGGAACGGCCAGCATCAAAAAGTTTACAAACAGGGGCTTCCCTGGTGGCGCAGTGGTTGAGAGTCCACCTGCCGATGCAGGGGACATGGGTTCATGCCCCGGTCTGGGAAGATCCCACATGCCACGAAGCGGCTAGGCCCATGAGCCATGGCCACTGAGCCTGCACGTCCGGAGCCTGTGCTCCGCAACGGGAGAGGCCACAACAGTGAGAGGCCCGTGTACCGCAAAAAAAAAAAAAAAAAAAGTCTACAAACAATAAATGCTGAAGAGGGTGTGGAGAGAAGGCAATCCTCCTGTGCTGTTGGTGGAAATGTAAATTGGTATAGTCACTATGGAAAACAGTAAGGAGGTTGCTTAAAAAAACAAAAATAGAGCTACCATATGATCCAGCAATCCCACTCCTGGGCATATATCTGGAGAAAATAGTAACTCGAAAAGATACATGCACCCCATTGTTCACAGCAGCACTATTTACAATAACCAAGACACGGAAGCAATCTAAATATCCATTGACAGAGGAATTGATAAAGAAGAAGTGGTGCATATATACAATGGAATATTACTCAGCCATAAAAGGAATGAAATAATGTCATTTGTAGCAACATGGATGGACCTAGAGATTATCATAATACTAAGTGAAGTAAGTTAGACAGAGAAAGACAAATACCATATGATATCACTTACATGTGGAATCTAAAAAAATGATACAAATGAATTTATTTACAAAACAGAAACAGACTCAAAGACTTAGAAAATAAACTTATGGTTACCAAAGAGGAAATGTGGGGTGGGGGTAAATTAGGAGGTTGGGATTAACATATATACACTACTATATATAAAACTGATAATCAACAAGGACCTACTGTATAGCACAGGGAACTCTACTCAGTAATAACCTATATGGGAAAAGAATCTGAAAAAGAATAGATATATGTCTATGTATAACTGAATCACTTTGCTGTACACCTGAAACTAACACAACATTGTAAATCAACTATACTCCAATATAAAATAAAAATTAAATTTAAAATAAATAATTTAGTAAAAATCCAATAGTGTTGGTATACAAGGTAGACTTACATTCTTTCAAATATATAAAACATTGAAAGTGTCAGTATTTTATTGAACTCTTCAGTGAACTTACAGTAAAAATCCCAAGGTAAGGCAGGCTCATTCTACAGAAATGGAAAGTGTAAATTATAAAATAAATTTTCACTGAATATAAAGAGCTAAAAGAAGAAAAGGTAACTCATACTTGTTTCACAATTCCTAGATGTCAGGAATTTTATATATTATTTTCTCACTTAAATTTAAACCTTAATTTGTTCATAAAACTAATACTAGTAATATTTAATATATTAAACTAACCCCATCAAATGTTCTCAATCACTAGAGAATACTTTCAGCCACAGCAGATGATTCTTAACTGTGTCTAAGATAATATGGAATGCAATAATAACCAAGGGCTGACCAACTAACAATTAAAAACATTTATTATATAATAATATAACAAAAGTTATTTTTGATAGTATGTTGTCCACATTAATAAAAGCTTGAACAGTATCTTATACAATTATTTATGTTTGGAAAAAATTATTGAATGTTCAGTATATGTTAGATGTTATACAAGTTCTTATATTTTTCACTCTGTACTAGTATCCTCATAATAATGTGACTCATAGAGGTCAAATAGTCAACTCAAGATTACCAGCTACTGTTTGGATAAAAACGGGTCATATATAGTTGATCACCCTTCTTATTGAGTTTTAAAGTTTTAAATATTCATCTATTGTATATATATATGTAAATAAGCATATACATACAAATTCTTCAATAGATATATGTATTGCATCTATTTTTTCCAATTCTGGAGCTTGTCTTTTCATTTACATAACAATGTTTTTGGACATCATGTGGTTTTAATTTTCAAGAAGCCCAAACGATTATTTTTAATAATTTTTGTTTAATGATTTTTTGTATCCAATCTAAAAAATCACTGCCCTTCCCACAGTCATGAAGATTTCATTTTTAATAAAAGTTTTATAGTTGTAGCGTTCTATGATCCATTATGAATTAACATCACTCAAGCAGGGTTGGGTGTTTTTTTTGTTTGTTTTTTGCCACAACCCTTGGCTTGTGGGATCTTAGTTCCTTGAACAGGGATGGCAGTGAAAGTGCAGTCGTAACCACTGGACTGCCAGGGAATTCCCCAAGATTCATTGTTTTCAAATGGTTATCCAGATGTTCTAGAACTATTTGATGAATAGACTATCTTTTCATCTTGAATTATGCTGGTGGTATTACTGAAAGTCAACTGACCATATATATGTGAGTATATTTACAGACTCTATTCTGTTTTACTGATTTCTATAGCTAACTTTCTGTCAAAGCCATCATGTTTTGATTACCAAATCTTTATAGTAAGTTTTGAAATCAGATAGTGTAAGTCCACCCAATTTGTTCTTCTTTTACAAAATTGTTTTGACTCTTCTAGGTCCTTTCCTGTCCCAAATAAATATTGGAATCAGACTATAATTTCTACACACACACACACACAAAAAGCCTGCAGAGATTTTCATTGGGATTATAGTGACTCTATAAGTCAATTTGGGGAAAATGGACATCTTGACAACACAATAAGTCCCCTACATACAAACCTTCTAATTGAGAACTTTCAAAGATGTGAACGTGTGTTCGCATGTCCAATCACATAAGTTACTTCACATGTCTGGCATATGCTGTCATGTGCATGCATCCTCTACAACTGGCTCTGCTTTTGTATACTTTGCTCTACAGTACTGTACAGAGTACAGTAGTACAGTATCTTTATTTCAAGCCCACGATGTCCAGAAGCAAGCATAAAAGCAGCGGTGATGCAGCTGGTACTACTAAGAAGCACCAAGTGATACCGATGGAAATAAAAGTGAAAATAATTGAGAGAGTGGAGGAAAGCAAAAAGATGGTAGACTTCACTCACTCTTATAACAGCAATCGTTCAACCACTGGAACAATTCTAAAGAACAAGGACAAGATCATGGAACATGTGAAGTCTGCTGTGCCGATGATGTCAACAATAATATCGAAGAAGTGTGGAAAAGTGATGGAGGAGATGGAGAAACTTCTCAGTGTGTGGAGGCTGGACCAGCATCAGCATGGAGTCCCTCTCAGCTTAATGCTGATTCAAGAGAAAGCTAAAAGGCTTTATGAAGACTTGAAGAAGAAACATGGTGAAGAATCAGAGGGCGCATCTTTTAATGCCAGCCATGGCTGGTTTTCATTGGTTCAACGCTAGAGCCAACCTTCACAACGTAAAAGTAAGTGGTGAGGCAGCAAGTGCAGATACTCAGGAATTTCCTGAAATGCTTTGAGAAATTATTGATGAAGACACATATTTAATTGAGCAGGTTTTTAATTGGGTGAGACAGGACTGTACTGGAAAAGGATGCCACACCAAAGTTACATCAGTAAGGAGGAAAAGTTGATGGCAGGCTATAAAGCAGCAAAGGATAGGCTAACTGTTGTTTGGTGGCAATGCTTCTGGTGATATGAAGTTGAAGCCTCTCTTAGTTTATCATTCAGAGAAACCAAGAGCCCTTAAAAACATTGCCAAGTGCTCTCTTCCTGTTGTGTGGAAGAGTAACTCCAAAGCTGGGTTACACAGGCCATTTTCCAGGACTGTTTTTCCACCACTTTATTCCGGAGGTAGAGAAATACTGCTTGGAGAAGGACGTCCCGTTCAACATTCTCTTGCTGCTCAAAAATGCTCCAGGCCACCACCCATTCGTGGATAACTTTTATCCCAACGTCAAAGTAGTGCATCTGCCACTGAATACTATGTCGCTTATCCAACCTATGGACCAGGGAGTTATAAAAACTTTCAAGAAATATTATTTATGTCACACTTTTCATCAGGCAGTAAAGGCGACTGACGAATCAGGAACAACCTTGCGACAATTTTGGAAGGACTACTGCATAACATCTACAAGGCCATAAAAAACATTGACTTTGCTTGGTGTGAGGTTACAGCCATCACCATGAATGGGGTTTGGAAGAACCTTTGCCTGAAGTTTGTTCACGATTTTTGTGGATTTGAGAAGGTGGATGAGGAGTCCAAAGAGGTCTTCAGCTACTTAGCGACCCTCAGGGAGAAGATGGAGCTAGATCTGCAAGAGGACGACTTCATTGAACTCCCTGCTGTGCAACAAGAGGAGCTTACTAAAGAAGACCTGGTGGAATTTGAGGCCCAGAGAAAGGATAAAGAGAGACAAGAGGAAGAAGAAGTAACTAAAGAACCAAAGAGATTCACGATGCAGGAAATGGCAGGGGATTTTCTTTATTTGAGGAGGCACTCTTAGTTTTTGAGGCACAGGACCTGAACGTAGAACAGTGCGCGAAAGTTGCAGCAGCCGTTCAGAATGCAATCCAGTGCTACCGTATTATCTATGATGAGAAAAAAAGAGCTACTACCCAGACATCAGTGGATTGGTTTTTCTAGAGGGTAGATAGAATTGAATCCAGCGAGGAACCAGAACCTTCGCCATCAGTGTCAGGCGTGAATGAAATTACAGCTTGCCCTCCGTCTCCTATTGCTGACGATCCTTCAGCTCTACCACCTCCCACCTCCTCTCCCTCCTCCAGTCAGTAACTCTTCTTGCCTGTTCACTCGATGTCAGCCCCTGTATGCCAGCTGTTGTACTGCACCACTGTATTTTTCAAGGTACTACACTGCAAGATTAAAAATGTTTTCTTTTTTTGTGTGTTTGTTTTTTAAGTATTATTTATGTGAAAAGTATAATAAACCTATTACAGTACAGTTCTATATGGCCGATTGTGTTAGTTGGGTACCTAGGCTAACTCTGTCAGACTCAACGAACAAATTGAACTTACAAATGCACTCCTGGAATGGAACTTGTTCGTATCTAGGGGACTTACTATATTTAGTCTTCCATTGAATAAATCTTTATTTAGATCTTTAATTTCTCTAAGTATAGCTGTGTAGATATTTTATTTTGTTAAATTATTAATATTTCATGGTTTTGGAAGTTACTGTAAAATTTTCCCAAGTGTTTATTTCTACCATATATAAATACAATTTTTCTTCTAAATTGACTTTATATTCTGTGGCCTTATAAAATTCAGTTATAAATTCTAGCATTTTTTTCTCCTAGATTGCTTTAAATTTTCTTTGTACCAAGTCATGCCATCTGTGAAGAGACACTTTTAATTTTTTCTTCCCAGTATTTATACCCCCCATGCCAGCTTAATATACTGATTATGGTTATGATTGTCAGCACAATACTGAACAGAAGTGGTAAATGTGGACATCCTTGCCTTGCTCCCAGTCTTAAAAATTTTTGATTTTCACCATTAATTGTAATGTTAGCTATAGACTTTTTGTGTATGTATGTGTATGTAGATGCACTTTCATACATTAAGAAAATACCGTTAAGAATTCATTAAGAATTTTTGTTGATAGGGTTTTTCCCCCCAGTACATTAGAGATATCACTTTACTGTCTTCTGGGCTTTTTTTTCTGACAGGAAGTCAGTTATCCATCTTAAGATTGTTTTCTCTGTAACGTATCCCTTCACTCTAGCCAATTCACTTTTTTTTCTATATCTTTGGTTTTGACCAATTTTTCTATGATATGCCTAGGTTTCTAAGTTGTTGTTTTTCATGAAATTTGTGAAAAAATTTTGCCATTACATCTTCAAATACTTTTCTTACCCATTCTCACTCTCTTTTGAGATTCCAATGATAGAGGTCCAGTATTTACATTACTTGGTAAATCCAACTTCTAAGCTACCTTGGGGTCAGTTTCTACTGACTACTTTTCTTTGACCATGGGTCACATTTTCATGTTTTTTTGCTTGGCTAATTTTCATTATGTTCCAGACATTGTATATGATATAGAGATTCAAGATTCTCTTATCTTCCTCTGAAGAGTGCTGTCTCTTGTTTTACTTATTCCTCACTCTGAATGTAGGTAGGTTTGAGTTTATTCCTTGGTAGGGAGGATCTACCGAAAGCTCAAGATGATTCCCAAACTTTTGTAAACTGGTGGGACTCAACCTCCAAACTCCATCTCCTCTGAATGAATACCTTACTGGGACTTGGTTTTAGGCTTTGTTAGGACAGTTCAAGAGAGGGCATTTCTCTGGATCATGGTGCCTACTGTGTAGGCACAGCATTTCTGTTTTCTCAGATAAATGCCAGGAGTGATGACAAGGTATTAATAAGGCTGCTCCACTCTTGTGGTCCAAATCTCCTCAATTTCTAGTACCTTTTTAACAGCCAAACTCCATAGCACCCTGATAAATTTTGGGTAGTTTCTATCTCTGTGTATTTAGACCAGTCTTGCAAAGTCCTCATAGATGATCTGCACAAGGACTTCTTGGCACCTCTGCCCACAAAGGATCCTCTTCTCTGGTGCTTTCAGCAGGACCACTGTGCTCTACCTAGATTCCAGCTTGCTGTCAGTCAAAAAATTGTCCCCAGGCAAAAAGTTGGCTTGGCTGTGGGGCTTACTTAGGAAATTTTCCTTCTTTCAGAGATTGCACTGCTCATTCTCCAGTAACTGCCAGTAGTTGCTTCATAAATGTGTTCCAGTTTTATGGTTGTTTATTGCAGAGGTCCAGTATCAGGTACACCTACAAAGCTGGAAATGGAAGTCCAGTTGTGTTCTTGCATAGAGATAATTTCATCTTTATGAATTATTTATAAGTAGAATAGTTTTTATACAATTCAGCAACAAGAAGCTATCACAAATTCAATAGATTCATTACAGAAAATCATGTTTAAATGTCACTGTGTATTCTGAGATGTGAAATTTCAACATTATTGATACTAAAATTAAATTGCTAGTTAACAGTGAACTACCATTCATTTTTACTAGCTCTAAGCAAGACAAACTTGTAAATAATTACTCATACAGAGTGCTCATAGAGAGTTAATTGTTGCTCATCATTTCACCTTCTTATATTTACACTCAGTGCTGCAATACAAATGTTTGAGTAGTACGGACACTCATAATACAGCTCAAAACTAATTAGCTAGAGACTTAATTGAAACTTTTTTCTCAGATGGAACCAGAAAGTCTATCAATTGCTCAATTTAATATACGGGATACTTTATATGGTGATGACTGAAAAACATACCACGTAGGTTCATAAGTTCAAAGTTCCACCAAAATTCACCAGCGTTTTCACTTATCATCATCATTGGCTACATCTTCACATCAAAAATTGAGGTTAATTTTTTTTGAAATTAATTAACTAAATGTTTAGTCAATATACCATCCAATATGTGGCTGTTAAGAAATCAGTTATTATGAATTGAGGGAAATGACTAACAGCATTATGCCAAAAGTTTTCTGGAACAGAAAATCTGGAATAAAAGCATTCTATGAAGGGATTAATAGGATTAACAGCATGGCCATCAAATTAAGAATGTCATTTAATTGACTTTGGAAAATTTACCTTGTTATAAGTATAGCTGCATCCACTGAAGTCATGTCCTCTCCCCAGCTTGTTGACATCTCTAAATGTATATCATTCTTTTTGCCAAATTCTTCATGTTGCCACTTACAAAAGCTCTCTAGCATTTTCTCTCCGTGATGCCCAATATATAGATCTGCCTGCAAAAGAAGAGATTTCACTTCAAGGCAAATTATTCTCAGATATACAAAAAACTAAAAACTGAGGGGACTTCTTGAATTACTAAAGCAGATTGCTGACCATAACATTAATTAGAACCTGGAAGACATTCAGGATTAATTTTGCCTGAGCTAAAAATCTTAAAACTTTGTGAAGGTACAGTAATTACAAAATCTGTTTAATGTTATTCTGAAGAAGAAGAGAGGTGCAATGAAATATTAAGAATGTGGAACTTTTAGACTTAAATCACTCATTATTTTTACAATTTAAGAACAAAGGTTTTCCAAAGTACCAGATAAGCAGCATGCTAAAAAGATGCCACAGAATAGTCTCTGTTTAAATTGAATTACAGATAAAGCCCATGTTTAAATAAGAAAATAAAAGTCATTAAAAATGATTTTTTAAAATTGCATTTTGCAAAGTTAAGGTTTGTTGTCAGAATCCTTGGAAACTAAGAACATTCCAATTTTGGAATATAACTGAGGTATTAACTAAGACTAACGGCCGGTTTTATGTATACTTTAAGTGACTCACTGGATACGTCTGGATTTCAAGTCAATAAAAAGTAAATCCCTAACATTCCCTTTACTTAAAAGTACCTGAACACAACTTCTCACCCACTTAATTGAACGAAAAACTCAAGACTTTCTTACTGGAGTTTCATGGAGCAGAATAAGCTTTATCACACGAAGATTGACCTGCACACCAAGACTCTTGTGTTGGAAAAGGTTAAAAACCTAAAAACAAATAAAAATAAAAATCCTAAAATAAAACTGAAAAACATCTTAATTTTTCTTAAAGCCCAGACATGGGAGAAATCTCAATTCAGTTGAGCAATTTTACATATTAAAATTTTTAAAATTATTTTAAAATTAGCTTAATAAGCAATAATTAATTCATTTTAGATACCAAGAAATTTAGATCTAGCATTCTGCTATACTCACTGCTGCCTTGATAATCTAGGCATTTCAATGGGGTGCAGAGGGAACGTTGGGCTTTTCACGATACTGAAGTGAAAAATTTTAGTAACTAAACCCTAGAAATTTTCTTAAGACCACAAAATGCCAGTGTCCTTTCTTCTGAGAAAATGTCCTGAAAATTCAGCCTGCTTTATGCCACCTCCCAATTTATTCCTTAGAGTTTTTTTCTCCCCAAGGCTAACTGCCAAATAGGAACAGAGTATTTTCAAAGCTCTTCCCTTCAAGGCTGTCCATGAAGACAAGGCCATCGTTGCTTAACGGTTTCAGGTCATCATTATAACTGATTTTCCCAAAACATGGTATATGTAACAATGCTGGAAAGGAAGGCAAATTTTTTATGTGGTACCTTGATTTTTTTTTTGGCAAAATTGAGTATTTAATTTATAATAGAAAATTAAAATTGGCACACCAAACCCACGCTTTCAGAGATAGTACTATTTAAAAGAGACTGAGGTTGGTAGGCTATGCCTGTCTGCCCTTTACAGAATGCTGGTTGAGTGGTCAGCAGTTAGCTGAACACAGACAGAAATGACTGAAGTGTGGGAAAATATGTTCACTGAAAAAAAAACCATGCCAGACGATAGCAAAAAATAGTAATTTTATATAACAAATTTATCCTTGAATTAGTGGTTCTCACCTTGCTTAATATGGAAACTGAAGTTATAAATGGACATTTGCCTTTGGCTTTCATTTATGTTCATTCTCCCCTAAGAACCACTCTTCAGAGCAACCTTCTAATTCTGCCTTGAAGGAAGTTTATCCAACAGGGTATGCAATTAAGTCAAAGGATTCATGTGGTAGTAAGCATCCATAAGATCCTGGGTACAAGTTAGATTTCTACAGTCCAGAAGCTATCAACCAAAGTTAGCTACATCTGATTCAGCTAGTAACTATTAGCTATTAGGTCTTACTCATCAACTAGTTTTGTATCTGACATGCAATTTTACATACCTATATAAGCGCTCAGTGGATTACCAACCTCCATTTTTGTTCCACCTCATAATCTATAGTACTTTGGGTGGGGCCATGCATATAAATAAATATAACATTTCTGCTATTTCAACAAATGGCCTTTTATAAAAAAGAAAGAAGGGCACAAAAAGAGATAAAAGAATAATAGAAAAAAAGTTTTGCCACATCAAATTAACAATAAGGACTTTTTACTAGAGGATGTGAATTATTATTTTGATATCTCTTTTGAGATGGATCAATTTGGTACACCTAAAGTATTTTTTTTTACTGATGTCAATAAAAGAAAGGAATAGTAATGAGTTAATTTTTAAAGAACTTCATTATACTCACACATTTCTTCCTTAGAGTTTTCTTGAAAAAATTCCAAGCGCACTTTAAAGTTTGCCTACCATATTTAAGATGGTTAGAATGAATCTCCTGGCTGCATCTGCTCCATGATAGGAAACCATTGCTGGGTCTGCAACCACTACAGTCTCTATGTTGTATTCTTGAGGTAATTTGTATGAATATCGTTTCCCTCTTCCACTTTCTGTTATTTTTTTAGATCTAGTTCTTCCTTTATCTGCAACACAGAAATGAATTTTTCAAATGTGCCTCTATCTTAGCAAAGTGAATAAAAAAACTTCCATTTCTTCAATAATTAAAAAGAAAGCTTATCGAATACCAACATGTGCTGATGATATAATGGCGAGCAAGACCAAATAAGTTCCCCGCATATAGGGAATCTAAATGAGCATTTGGCTTTGGAACATGACTTTGGAATCAGACAGACTGGACTTCTACCATTTATTAACTCTGCCAGTTGGGAAACTAACATCACTCAGTCAGCCTTAGTTTCCTCATCTGTAAAATGAATAACAATATCACCTGCTTTCTAGAGTTGTGGGTGGCTTATAATAAGATCACATTTGTAAAATTTTTAGCACAGGGATTCATATAAATAAAATAATTCCATATATAAAAGACACCATGATTTTCATTTTAAAATCAGTGACAGAATAAAGGTCTACTTGCCAGAAGTGCCTGAAGTGACTGACCCATACATCCTAATGTCAGGCAGGTGCCCCTATTTACTCAAACTATACATGGGTTACACAGGAATTGGTTCTGCCTTCCATCAGGATCATATAGAAGTTATGACCTCAGGGTACCAGATTCCTCAAACAGGGCCAAATAAAAGCAGTAACCACAAATAAACATACTTATAAATTTAATTACATAAAAATGTAAAATTTCTGTTTATGAAAATATGCCACTATCAGAATGAAAAGCATGCAACCAAGTGGGAGAAGATATTTACAGTACTTTTCCATAATAAAGTAATAAAAAGCCACTCTAAATCAATGACAGATAACCCAATTGAAAAATTGGCCACAAATCTGAAGAGCCATTTCAGGAGATCCAAATGGCTAATTAGCATATGAGAGGTGCTCAATCACATTAGTCTTCAGAGAAATGCAAATTAACCGCAGTAAATTAAATAAATTAAAATCCCCAGAATGGCTAAGCTAGAGATGATTAGTACCTAGGAGTGGGCACAAGGGGGACATCTTTGGTGCTGATATTTTCTATATTCTGATCTGAGTCATACCTACATGGTTATGTTCATTTTGAGAAAATTCAGCAGTTGGACACATCATTTGTGCAACTTCCTGTATGCATGTGGTACCTTAATAATGAATTTATGATTTTAACAGCTTTATTGAGGGGTAATTTACATGCCATAACATGGAGCCATTTAAATGTACAATTCAATTATCCTTGACAAGTTTTTACAATTGTGCAATGATCTCCACAATCCATTGTTATATTAGCTATCACCTGTTCCTCTCCTTACCATTTACCAAAATTCTGTTGATGTCACTAAATAGCTGTCATCTTCTTTCCCAAACTTGTATTTGTTGGCCGACATCTTTTATATTTTTGTATTCTAATTTTAGTGGAGTCCCCAGAAGTAAACATGTGTGTTTAGTGGAATCCCATGGATATAAAAATGTGTGTCCAGTTAGTCCCGTTTCCATGACTCTGTTCTGAATTTGTATGTATGCTCATAGTTCCAGTCCATCATCTTGGTTTCTGATAAATTCCCTTTTTTGAGTCTTGTTCCAGGTACTTTAACTTTGATGTCAATTCTATTCTATCCTATTCTATCCTATCCTACTACCTATTCCACCTTACTTGCCTTCTAACACCCTTTCATGATGCCAGGATTAGTTTATCTCTTCTATTCTTGAAATACTGAGTCCCTTCTATTACTAACTTCTAGGTCCAACTGAGTTAGCTCTGAGCTCTAACATGAAGTAGATCCTGCCACAATTGCTGGAAACTTCACTGTTCTCAGATCTCTCCATAAATTACGGTTTCTCATTTTTTGTCACAGGGACACAGACTAAAAATCTATTTAACAAACAAAGTTTTATCCAAATGTCGAGTAGAGTCAGTTAACTAAGTTAACAAAAGTGTTACGAAAATAAATGCAAAGACTCCTTATTTAACAACAATAAGCATTATATTGATATTATGAAACAAGAAAATGCAAAAGGACAAAAGCAACAGTAGCCATCTGCAACAGAATCACTATAGTTAAAAGTAAATTTTATGAATCCATATTTAGTACCAGCAGTTAATACCAAAGACCTTCATGAAGGACAGAATAAGAAATTGGTTTTATTAGTATCTTAAGATCTACAACAGTTAGGAATAAATTTTGTAGTTTTTCTAATTGTAATCACAATCCTACTTATGGTTATATATTTGTATACTGTCATATAAACTTATAATATTTACTAGGAGACATTCCTACAGGTATACAAAAAGGCTCATCTTGGCAGGGTCAACACCTAATAAACTGATTATGGGGAAAGATAGATAGATAGATAGATACAGAGACACTCAGACACAGATTTCGCAGCTCTCCTAGATGGCTACGTCACTGATCTTCTGTGTAAAAATCACACAGTGGTTAGAATAGAAAGGATGAGATGATAAGCAACATATTAGAAAGCAGACATCACCCTCAGCAAAATTAATCAGACTAAAAAGAGGAAAACGTAGATGGTTAGAGTTACTCTTTCTTGTTGCTGTTGTTTACATGTGTGGGGGGTGTTTAGTGTTTATTTTCAAGTGACTAGGTAGATAGTGGGAAATATCAGTAGAGCAGTTTGGGAGGAAAGATGATGGGTTCAGCTGTAGATTTATTAAGTCTGAGATGCCTGAGAGACATCTGAGTAGAAGTTACTAAACACCTGACAGTCAGGAGAGAGGTTAAAATGGAGATAGAGTTTGGAACTAAACAATGTGTAAGTGAAGTTGAACCCATGGATTTGGATTCTATCACCCCAGGGAAGCATGTGGCATGAGAAGTAGAAGGAAAAGGAGGGAGTCCTGGGAAATGCCTACATTTAGGGGGTGCACATATGGAAGAAGACATGCCCATGGAGGAGACAGAAACATAAGAAAAATAAAAGGAGAGATAATATGAAACTGAGGGGATAATTATAAAATGTGGGGCTTTTCGACCATATCAAGAGTGATAAAGAGACCATGTAAGGGAGAGACAGAAAAGTTTGTTACCTTTATTGCCCCAGCTAATGATAGCTGTGATGGCCCCAAACTGTCAGTGTGCTACATCCTTATTTGCATGTTATATTTAAACAGGCTATTTGGAACATTCTAGGTTTCTTAAGAATCCCAATACCATGATTCTATGACTCCATTATATAAGGTAGCCATTGTGTGTGAATATCATGCATATTGGAGTTATCTTTTTATTAAGTTGCTTCCTTTGATGTCTTCATTGTCTACATCAACCACGTTGAGCTCATTCTTCATCTCAATCCTGAGACCATTTTCTACCCAGATGCATGTATAAAAACAATAGAGTCGATACCACACGCTTTCAGTTAAAAGATCTTTAAATGTGTATTCACCAGTGCTCACTATGTGCTCCCCATAATACCCTCCACATACTGACAATCATCTCCACAACCGTTATGGTTGGCATATGGAAACTATTTCAGTAGTGGTTGGGTTAAGTTAGCTCTTAGAATAGAGATGATCTCTATATCCTGCTCAAATAGATCGGTCTTCTTCAATTCTATAAATCTCGTTCTTGTTCACACAGAGTAGCAGACATACTCACAAGCTTATACTAAATGTTAAGGAATATATATGGATTGATAATGTCACTTGCCTGCTTAGTCTTCAAAGACCACAGTTTGCCTTCCAGATAAATTCCTTATTACCACAGCCCCCAAGTCCCCTCATTATCTCATCCATGACTACTTTTCCAGGCTTGTGTCTCATGTCCACACTGTAGACATTGGATGCTTTCCCCTGCCTTTATACTTTTGTATTTATTGTTCCTTCTGCCTGAAATGCTCTTTCCCTGTCTAACAACGTCCACTAAATTTTCACATATGTTTTCCATTTTCACAAATAATCTCATTTAATTTGGACAACTGCCCTGAAATTTGGGTACCACTACACCCATTTTGTATATTGTAAATGGAGCTTTGGAGAGATCAACGAAGTTTTCCAAAGTCACACAGGTAGGGAGCAGCAGCATAAGGATGTGACCACATGCAGTCTGACCCCAAAGTCCATTTTCTTAACCTGCACACTCTGTTCCCTTTCCTCCCTATAGTCTGGAAAAGTTTTACTTGATCTTTGAGGCTCAACCGCCACCCCCACCCCCCACCAAATAACAGAAGCTTAGAATCTTGGGTACTGAGTCTGTCATAGTTCTTATTATAGATAGTATAATTACTCATTTATTAGTTTGTCTAAAATAATACATTGGTTACCTCTTGAGAATAAGAGCTGTGTCATTTAGCTCTGTACCCCTGTGAGGTGACTGGTCCTGCTTATGTTGCAAATAAAGAATTTAAGATTGGGCTTCCCTGGTGGCACAGTGGTTGAGAGTCCGCCTGCCGATGCAGGGGACACGGGTTCATGCCCCAGTCCGGGAAGATCCCACATGCTGCAGAGCGGCTGGGCCCGTGAGCCATGGCCGCTGAGCCTGTGCGTCCGGAGCCTGTGCTCCACAACGGGAGAGGCCACAACAGTGAGAGGCCCGTGTAACGCGCAAAAAAAAAAAAAAAAAAAAAAAAAAAGAATTTAAGGTTCAAAAGTTCAAGGGAAGTGAAGAAGAGTACCTAGCTGGAGTGAGACTGAAGCTAGGCCTTGAAACCAGGGCCTCTGACTCTCAACCTCATGTGCCTTTCTTTCCTCTATGTTATCTGTTAATAAAAGAACACAACAAAGTCATCCTAAACTATGAAGTGCCTGTTTAGAAAAAATATTTACGTAATCAATACATACAAACACAATACACTTAAGACATTAACATGATGAAGGGGAATAGGGCAAAGACCAAGTTGAATACAAATACGCTTTATGATTCCATTGTGAAAAGGCAATTACTGCAACATTATCCACATCTGAATCATGTTTTTAATATGTTGATATATCAGCTTGAAGTAAGAAGGGAAGAACTGCAATTAGACTTATGCTGATAAGTAAATGAATATTTTATTTCATGGATTGCTAATTTTAAAATGAGTTTTAAATTTCTAGACCCTTATAAAGCATCGAAAATAGTCAAGTTCAGTAAAGCATCCAACTGATGATAGCTTAGCACTCCTTCTATGCAAGTGCTTGATCCAAATTAAGATACAACAGTCATGCCTTAAAAAAAATTAGGAAGTTTATGAACAATGTCTGTGAAATATGAACTGTGTATTTATGCTTTATAAACCTATCAAAAATAAGAATTTTCTAGAAACGTTTCCTCTGTGCATAATGGCACACAAAGCCTGTTTTATGTCATCCGTATACATGAGTAATTAGAATAGCTGGAACTCACTATGATTCAAAAGTTGCATAGTGCAGATTTTCAGTATAACTCACACAAGGCAATCTCCTTAAATGGACTAAATCCAAGTTGTTTCTGTTATCATTTCACGATATAAAAACCTTTCTTTTGCTTGTTCATACTGTGACTTTTGTTCAGCTGTTTTTTATCTCCATTGTGTCTACAGTTCTTAGAATAGAGAAGAGGGATGTGTCTTATTTAAATTGACTTGATCATGTACGTTGAATAATGTGACACAGAGGTAGATTCACTTAACCACTTCTGAAGGTAATTCCAATACAGACTGATATCATGAGCTTTTGTGAAAGAAAATAGAGATCATAAATTAATTTGAGATAATATATCTAAAGAGAAACATATTGAAATTCTTTCTGAATTTGAACATACTAGACAATTGATGATATGAACATGCTATGGCCTCTGCAAATGTTACTTATTATCACAATTTCTATACCTAAATCAGCCTCAGATACCATAACCAATGTTAGAATTGCTATCTTGGCACTAACTACACGAACACCTAATTTTAAATCTCCAATTCAAATTTTAAAGTCTTTACACCAAAAATTCTTCAATAAATTCACATTTCCTCAGATACTATAGGGAAATATTTCTCGTATCAGTGAATATTCACTGAGATGTCTGGATTAGATGTCCAAATATTTTTCCTAGGGAAACCACTGAATGCTGACTATGACTTTCAGGTCCTACTTATGTAATAGAAATCATTCATTTTCCTTATCCTTCTTGCTAATGCCAATGATCTCTGCCAAAGGAAGTAATAAGGAAGTGTACAAAACAGTCACGCCATTTTACTTCTGTGAAAAATTGGCAGACAGAGACCAGGATTTGATGGTTGGGAATGTTTATGAGCCACTGAAACTTCCAGATTTAAAGTATTCTGATACTGAGAATAAAATTCAAAGAAGTAAATCCTGACTCTTCTTCCTATTCCTCTTCTAATTTTAACCTTCAAGATGATTTTTACTCGAGTCAAATAGAAAAAGAAGAAAAAGTAGAAGCTGCTTCTGGTCAAAGTAAAGAGATATCTGTGATGTTCTCAGGGAGGTGGACTGAAATAAGACCATGAGTTCACAGTATTCAGTTTCAGGGAATCTGCAATTCTCTCGGTGTCATTTCTATTCCAGTGAGGGAAACAGTAACCCATGAGTATCCCTCTTGAGGGATATAGAGCATGTAATATATTAATATCTGAAGTCCTTTTGAGTTTCTATTTTTTGATATTAAAATGTACTATTTCATAGAAAACTAAAAGATAAGTCTAAAAAAGATAAGTAATTGTCATTAACCAAGAGAGATTCCACATTAAAAAAGATAAAGCTGGTGGATGGATGGATAGACAGAAAGACAGAGAGGGAGGGAGGGAGGGGTGGGAAAGGGAGGAAGGAAGAGAGGGAGGGAGGGGGGATTTATTAAAGGATTCATCTCACATTGCATATTTAGTTAAACCCTTTTAGGAGAAGGCATTACCTGGAATGACACCACAGTAATGACCGTGAGGAGCTGACTTCTCTGTGGCTTTTTCCTCCATGGACCTTTTCTGCCTATATACACGGTGTGGGTGACCCGTTATGGCCATTGTATCATTGAGTGGTTCAATAAATATGAAGTCCTCATTGAGCTGTATGACTCCCATCTGGAATATATAACATAGAAAGATACGTATGAAATATCATTCGAATAAGTTACTTTCTGGGTTCTCCCACTCACATCCACTCTGTTTTCTTCCACGTATGTGCACACGTTTTTCTAGTGAAGCTATGTTAGCAACCCCACTAATAAGGTAACTGTCTTCCCATTTTACTACTTCATCTTTAGGTACTTTATTGCACTAGCATAAACTTCATTTAGTTAGCCTTAGCCTGTGTGGGTGGGAGGCTAGATGCCAGCAACAGATGCACAGTAAAAATTCTGGAATGTTAAAGGCTCACTTTGGGAGACCCATGGGGTCACTTATATGTACAGCATGTACAGAAGAGCAATATAGTTTTTAATTGCATACACAGGATAGTACAACATTTTGACAATCATTATTTAATAAAATAATTCATGTAACATACCACGGTAAATGTAGGACACATAACATTAAAGTTATTATATAAAATACTCTTAAGCCTTCTACTAAACATTTTTGAAAACCCCTGAACAATAAATTACAGAAAAAAATGAAGCATCACTTACATAAACAAGTTTCATTTCATACCATGCCATATTTTAAAGTTAGCCAGTTGCGGACAGAGGGCCAAAAACTGTAAAATGTGATTATGATCAGCAAAAAGAACTTATAACAAGTAGGTATGCTTTTATTATATTGAAGCTAAGCCTAGTCATTTCTTCCCTTCCTGTCTCAGAATATAAATCTGAATTATAATTAGGAAAATATTTTACATGGAAGAATATATAACTTGATCTTTCCAATTTTCATTGTTTCACTCAACTGCAATATATATATAATGTATATTTGATTTATAATGTTAACTCTTTAGCAAACATTTTTTAAGAAATAATTCCCTAGAACCTGCATTATTCACATCCAATATGCTAATATGAAAGTTATCAAATACTGTTTTGCATTAACTTTATAAAAATTATATACAGTTCATTTTAATTTGATTCACATATAATTAGCACAGTAATATAATTATGTCTTCAGATACAGTAATTGTTCCAAACTGAATATGTTTTTAAAACTAGGCTAAAAAAAACTTTTCCTTAGAAGAGGTCTTTTTGTTTTGTTTTAATTACTAAAGTGTATTGCATCTTCTATATGGAAAGACCAGGTGATTGCCAATAAGCTGATTTTATTCTGTACATTTTACTCTTTATATCAGAATAAAGATAGAAGATACCTGAAGAATAGGTATCTTATATCCTCATTATAAGATAACTAAAGAATAAATCTAAAAATCCTCATCAAGTTCATTTTATTGAAGTTTTTATATCACTAATAAAATTCTCAAGTACTAGGATGACAGCTCCACCACCTAGACTTGTCCCCTTCCCCTCTCTCTCTTCCTGCCTTTTCCTGTCTCTTTCCCAGTTTCTCCCTCTCCCTCTCTTGTTCACACACACACGTGCACACATATATCATTTGTGGGTGGGGATAATGCAAAAAAAAGATTTACTCTAATGATTCTTTCAAAATATCAGGCAAGTATATACTTGGACCATTTTTGTGTAATTTTAATGACTTTCAATGAATTCTTTTATTTTCCATACAAGTTTTCATTCTCTCAAATATGAAATCAGCTTGAATTTTAAAGTAATTACATGAAACACAAAATTTTTCCCTAGAGCCTAATTTGATGGGAATAAAAGAGAGTATCAAATATTTTAAAATTTAAGTAATAATTATTAAAGATGTAGTACATCTACACATGGATTGATAAGCAGTGCCATATTATCATTGATCCAGATTGTGAAAATACAGAACAGTGTTTCTCTTGTCTTATAAGTAAATGTGATTCTGAAGTTCAGTCAGTATTCAAGGCCACTAATAAAACTGGCAGTGTGACTGATGACTAAGATAATAATTGTTAGGATGCTCAGTTTCCCTAAATCATGAATTTGCAATCTGATATATTCTTTCAACAGGTTATAAGCATGGTAAGATTTATAACCATAAATCCTATAAAATTTAACTGCATACTATCATATAAAATTTAATGACCTCAAGAACAGATTCTGGATTTAAGATTATTTCGGTTCATAACCTAATACTAGCATGTAACTATGAGAAAGTTACAGCATCTTTATACAACAGCTTCATAGCGTTGTTTGGATTATTTTTTAAAAGCATTTTTTAAGCACATGTAATGCTCCTGTCATAGAATCTGATACTGAGTAACCCGCTCAATAAATTCTTATTAATATTTTATTAATAAGGATAATCATAATAAATATAAGCAGCCAAACATTTGAGATTGGACTGAAGAGCTCAGAGAGTCCAAAGAATTAAAATTTATTTGTCTTTGTATCCCCACACTAGCATATTAAATACTGTCTCAAATAAATGTGGTCTTTTTTTGTTGTTGTTACAATTTGGAAACCCCTTCATAACACAGCATTCTCTGTTGTGTTAGGATTTTATCTATACACATTTTTAAAAATAAGGTCACTTTTAAAAAGAAAAAAATGTTTGAATAATTACAAATGATGACTCATTCATTCAACACATATTTACTGTCTGACCAGAGTGTGCCAGACTCATTTCACTCTAGGGCATATTTAGCATCAAGTGTTCAGGTTCTCTACAGGGAAGGGTTTTCTGAGACCAGAATACTATCTAACAGCAGAGGAAGTGCTCTAGCTTGGGTTGGTATCTTTCAAGCAGAATTGCAGGAAATTATGAAGTTTTCTGTGTCCCCACAAAGGGCTCACCTATTCCACTAACAAAATGGATTGTTTTATCTGCGCTATGAATTTACAAGCCATGGAAGAACACAAATTCACATCAACCTCTCTTTAAAAGTCCTCCTAGGGCTTCCCTGGTGGTGCAGTGGTTGAGAGTCCGCCTGCCGATGCAGGGGACACGGGTTCGTGCCCCGGTCCGGGAAGATCCCACATGCCGCGGAGCGGCTGGGCCTGCGAGCCATGGCCGCCGAGCCTGCGCATCCGGAGCCTGTGCTCTGCAGCAGGAGAGACCACAACAGTGAGAGGCCCGCATACCGCAAAAAAAAAAAAAAAAAAAGTCCTCCTATGTTTGACAATCCACAATTAGGCAGCATGCACTTTAGTGCAAATATTGTCCTTTCAATTTTAGAAGGGAAGAAAATTAATTGTGTATTGACATGGCACAATACAGTCTCTAAAATAAATGCAAACTATGTAAGAATTTTCTCCCAGATTGCCTTTTTAGATTTTTCAAAATGATTTTAACAATTTTGAGATCTTTCATGCAAACATTTGGAAATGAAATTAAAAGTTGTTCCCTGCCTTGTTCCAGTCATCATGTACGTTTCCTCATACAATGGCATCTGTTCTATTGTCACTGAATCTTATTCTCTGATTTGACAATTTAGCAAACATTTCAGTATTTGCAAATCTACCACTGCTTATGTGAAAATACGCTACCAGCCATTTCTTGTCTTACTGGTTCTGATATTTTACTTTCTCTATTTAGACGTCCCTGTGCTTTTTAAAACAACCATTAACACTGATCTCCATGAAGGTGTACTGACACTGCCACCAACTTCTAATTACAATATGAAATTTGATTTGGCCAATGTGCAGAGATTTTTATATACTGTTGCTTCAATTCACCAAATACAAACGTTTCATTTGTTCAAATTCAAATTAACTATGTCTACTAAAGAGATGGACAGAGTCTAAAGTCCTAATGCATATGTCACAAGCATAAATTAAAAATGACTAAAAAAATTAGAAAGCAACCTGGCACTCTCCAGTCTTGCTTCCATTCCTACCAGGTTAACTACTTCAGTTCCCCTGCCTGACTTCCTATTCACTTAAGGAACTGAAGCACTACTATAACTACTACCTCGTTTTCTTTTCATTCTTCTATGTTCCTTTCTGGAAATTTTCTTTATTTTCCAGAACCTCAGTTTTCTAGGTAAACTTTGTGTGGACTAGCTGAAGGTATATATCTGAGGCTCAAACTGCATATGGTGAGGGTCTTTAATAATATCCTATTTTTAAAAATATATAGCATATCACAAGAAGTAAATACCATTAGTGTGTGGTAGATCATTATAATTTCAGGCTGTAAGAAGACTGGAGGGATAACAGAATTTGGATAAAACTAGGGGAAAGTTGCTCCTTATGAGAGGGTAAAGGGCAAAGAGGACGTGGAATCTAGGAAACAGTTTAAGAAGATGCCTGGCTTGAGTAGAGAAATAGGAAAATGTAGCCAAAAAATAAGATGAACCAATATAATTGAAAGCATTAAATGACAAAGTTCTTGACAGGAAAAGGAAAATCAATGTCCTGAGGGTCTGAAGATTTTTAGCCCACTGTCCGACTATAAAGTATATTAGAGAATCTCTGAGATAGAAGCCTAAGTGTTTGACTTCCAAAAAGCAGTAACAGAAGTTGCTGAAAGGATCTGGCACCAGTATACTGCTTGTAAAAATATTTTATACAAATGTCTCATACTCTACATGATGTGTACTTCACACATGTTAAGTTTTTTGTTTTTTTTTTTTTGCAGTACGCGGGCCTCTCACTGTTGTGGCCTCTCCCGTTGAGGAGCACAGGCTCCGGACGCGCAGGCTCAGCGGCCATGGCTCACGGGCCCAGCCGCTCCGCAGCATGTGGGATCTTCCCGGACCGGGGCACGAACCCGCGTCCCCTGCATCGGCAGGCGGACTCTCAATCACTGCGCCACCAGGGAAGCCCACACAGGTTACGTTTGACTATTTTTGAAAAAATTCTCTTGTATGGTAATGCTATAGTATACATCTCATTAAGTAAAGTATATAGTTTAAAACGTAAGCATAATATAGGATTGACATAAATTATAATAGTATAAATTTATTTTATGCTTTATTCAAATAAAACATCATTTTCAGTATTCCTGTAAATGGGAGTGATTTTTCATGCCTTTGCATATTCTATACATACACATAAATCTGCAGGAAAACACACTTCTGATGCCGTATCTATCCTATTACCATATCATACTTTGAAGGTTTCTGCTTTACACCGTGAGGATCAACTCCAAATGAAGATATATAAGTTATAAGATCATGATAAACTCTTGCCTACTTCTCCACTTAAACTTCACATATAACCACCACAGACAAATTTTATTGTGTGAACTTTATATTTTAACAATTTCAGAATAACTTTTAGTTGCACGGTCACATCTTGGTACGCTGCACATGCTGTTTTCTCTTTCCAGAAAGTCACTGTTGGTATGGCGAGTTATTTCTTCAAAATCAAGCCAACCCTATCCTCTCTCCAAAGTAACCACCGCCTGCTCTATCCACTTCTGTACCTTTTCTGTTCTTTCACTATTAGGCCCCCTGTAAATGTTGCTTGCAGGACCCTCTGATTAGACCATGAGCTATTTCAGGGAATGCTTGCGGTGTAGTGCTCGTCATCAGGCCTCAATGAGCAAGGACTGGTATATAGCAGGTGCTCAGGCAATGCTGTTTTAACTCAATGTATTCTTCCCTTTTGAGATAAAAGAAAATGTATCCATTTGCTGCTCTGAACAACATTCTACCTGTGACTCCATCTGGGGGAAAATGACGATTTGATTTCTTCCTCTGGCATTTCCAGTGTTGCTTTCCCGGTGTGTCCAAGTTTTATCTTTAGGAAAAGTTTTCAAGTGACCACACTGTTAACATCATTCCATTTACTTTCCCTGCCAAAGGGGCTTCAAAAAGAATCATGAAATGACAATGGTAGAAGGAAACTTAGAATCACCCGGCCATCTGGAGTTTTAAAATCAAGAAAACCAAGGCTTAGAAATCTTGCATGACTTGCCTAAAATCACACAGAGAGTTCATGGGAATGTCAGGCCTAGAAGCTAAGCCTCCCAATTTCCAAATTGATATCTGGTTTTAATACATCACTCTAATAAATCTGCTCGCTACCTACCTTCTCCTTACATTTCCACCCACATTCTTGTTTCCCCTACTGAACTGGGAAATTGTTCTGAGGCCACCCATCATGCCCTTTCCTTTATTCTTCTCCCTCGGGCATTTGACCCTTGACAACTTTTCTCCTCCACGAATATTCCATGACTCTACGTCTCTTGTTCTCTAGCAACTGTTTCTATTTCCTTAAACAGATCCTGTTCCTCACTCCAAAGCAGGTCTCCAGTCAACAATAGTTTCTCTGCATTTATCCCTCCCAAGGGATTTATAACCCCCAACGGAAATGATTCCCAAACCCCCCACACCCAGGCCACTGCTTCCATTGCATAGACATCCCGCCACACTAGCACCTCCTCTCTAAGTCTGTATCTCTATGCATGACCCTTTTCTAGTTACCCAGGCTAAAAAGCTATATAGTCCTTTCCTCTTCCCTTTTCAAACTTATTTTAAAATATTTATAAGAAAACAAGAATAGAAGAAAATAACATGCCTGTATGCCAGACACTGTATATGCCTTATTTCATTTAATCAAACAGCCAGCTTGGGATACCTATGTTCACGTCACACGTTTTATAGTTGCAAAAAAAGCAAGTTTCAAAAAGATTGATCGTGTCCTAAGGTCACAAATCAGTGTGTGATGAGGACAGGATTCAAACCAAAGGCCGCCTGGCTTGGAGCACATGCTGCCTCTGCGAGGCTATCTGAAAAGGCTAGGCCTGCCACAGGGCTGCTGCTCCAAATAACTCTCATCTTCAAAAACTTCTGCACTGAGGATGTGACGTCAACCACAACACCTCACAGATGGTAGATGTCCAAAATTTGATATCAAGAGCAAGGCCAGGCCCCATCCCTCACAAAGCAGAAGACAAAAGTACCGCATTAGGCTCTGAACTTTATCTTGAGCTGACTGTTTTATGTGATCAACCTGTGAGCTGCCAAAGGCACACTGGCCTTCTGAGTGTGCCGAGGGTTTCATCTCCAGGCCTCCTTCAATGGTGGAAACCCAATCACTCTCCCATGGCAGATTTGGGAGAACAGTTCAAGGTTTGCGTTTTTCTTTCCTTCTTTCTTTCTTTCAATTCTCTCTTCTGTTTTTTTTTCTTAAAACTGCTTTCTGATCATAAAATCAGAACTTTTAAATAGCAGAATATTTTAAAAATATAGTTAAAAAAAAGAAAATAGTCATCCCAAATCCCATCATATAGAATTATATATGTATGTATATACATATTTCTTTCTAGTCTACTAACATATACACATAAGTGTCTATGTATCTGTATGTGTGCATGAGTGTACCTATAACACATGTATACACGTTAAAGTTTCATATTCTACTTTATTTCCCCACTTAAGAAAAGCTTAATAATGATTTTGTTTCTTAATAGTATCAAATAATCTTTATAAGTTGGTTTTTAATTGCTGGATAATAACTTATCTTCTAAATATATCATAATCTTATTAGCTATTCATTCATGCAACCCTCTACTCAACAAAATGCTTATGAGTATGAACTTTGTACATCCAGAGCTCAGGGTGTAGCAGTGAACAAGGCTGAAAAGCCCCGTCACCAACTTACACCTCAGGAGGGAAGACAATGTGCTATTTGTTCAACTGGGTCAAAGTTACACATAAAATTTCTCCATCAACATTTGTTAATAAGCTTTACATTGATGGTTTGTACACTTATTTATGTCTGTGTTCTATGTCACAATAAAAACCAAGGTTACAATATAGCTTGGAAGTATCCCAGCAGCTATCTAAGGCAAAAGGCAGGAGCTGAATGTGAACATTCAGAGAAGATGAACTAATTCTCCTCCAAGAACAAGTAAGTGAAAGACCTCAGGGGCTCAGGAGCAGCTCTGAAGACGAAAGCCTCCTAAGAACCCATAAATGTGGCCCATGAGAGTGAGAGAGTCCACTGTAGGCACCTGTCATAAAGCTCAGCCACACCACTCGTGACCCCACAAGCCACCTAAGCACCCTTCTCCTTCTCGCTTCCCTTAGAGCTTTAACCCTAGGGGATGCAGAGGAACCCCAGGGTGCTGAGCAGGAGGGTGACAGCTCTAGATGGGGAATAACGAGGACCTTACTCCGTGTCCCCATTCCTCACTGCAGGTGATGAGTTCTCAGAAAGCCTGAATGTGGAGGGCGTGCGTCAGAGAGAAATGTTAAATTTACGTGAACTTGGATGTTTTGATGATCATAGGATAAATATTCTGATGACCAAACAGAGACTTTTGTGACTAAATTCACCAGGGGACTTCTCAAAACCTGAAAGTAAACAACACCAGAAGGAAGACCAGAGAAACAAATATGAACAAACAAAATGCAAACTACTTGTTTTACTATGATAATCTTTGAGTCCTGTTTACTCAATGAAAAGTTATAAACATATAATATGAACTCAGCTGCCAAATACTATGAAGGGGTGAGAGAGTGATGTGGGGATGGCCTTTTGGGTGAGGTGACATCTGAGCAGGGACGTACGGTATGGGAGATGGCCAGGCCAAGATGTAGCGGGGAGGACATTCTAGGAAAAGAGAGAAACCAAGACCCTGAGATGGGAACAAGCTTAGGACATTTAAGGAAAAGCAAAGCTAGGGCAGCTGGAGCAGTGTGATATATGGGAAATGATAATTAGAAAGGAACCCAGGGCCTTAACTCATAGCAGTGTCAACTTATGGGATTAGTTATTTAGAAATAAACCCTGATGAAATCCTACTTTGATTTTTAGCCCATCTACCTTTTCTTAGACACTGGTTACAGATCTTACCCTGGGATGCCTCATGATGGCCTTCTGTGTTATGTTCTTTCAACAGAGTCTTATTTTATCTACATAATAATTACACAGGGATAGATTTCACTTCTACAATTGAAAAAAATATGCTTTCTCTCCTGTTTTCTTGAGAACCATTGCCTTCTTCTAACTTTTCCCCAACATTTGACAGAGATAAGGATTTTTAAAAATTTCAAAAATGTTCCTTTTCAACTCCATTATAAACATCCCAAGTATGATAATAAATAGAAGCTGTTGTATGTTAAAGAAGTGAAAAGGAAGGGGTAAAAACTGGTAAACTGGAAAATGAATGCTCCACCCTAATATTGAGTTATCAAAAATAATTGATTTTTTCATTCATATAACGGTTATCTATTTTCTCATTTTATAGTACAATTTCTACTCATATCAAGAAAAGCTATTGATTTTCATATACTTTCTTATATCCATTCACTTCAATATAATCTGTTATTGGTTATAATGACTTTTTTATTAATCCCCTGATATCTATGCATTCTTTAAATAAGCAAAAAAACAAGCTGAGAAGTAGTAAATTCAGTTTTAAATCTACTTCTAAGTTTATCAATCAGTCTAGCCAAAAGCTATTACATTCCACTGTATCTTCCTGGTGCTTATTAATGTTCATTACAAATGTACCTACTGAATACCCGCAACGTGGCAGTAGGCAAGGCACTGAGGATTCAAAGATGAAGGCAGATTTAACCTGCATTTTCATGGACCTTATATATTAGGGAGAAAGGCAGGAAAAAAATAAAGTATTCAGACAAATATACCTAGGATGATATAAAGTGTGAAAAGTATCATTAAAGAAACAAACAAGGATCTGAGAGAAACAGAGCACACGTTAGGATACCAGAGAGGGTGGCCCAATAAGACCATCTAAGGAGATAACCTTAGAGGCAAGACCTAAAGAAGGAGCCAGCCATAGGAAACAGAATATAAGTGAGAGAAGAGTGGTATTTTAGGTGCAGGAGGCCATATACCAAGGCTATGACCCTGGAAGATAGATGGGAGGAACTCAATGTATCAACTTTGAGTTTATAAAAGTGCAAAATTTAAAACTATTACTTATAACAACATATGTTTGTGTTTCATATGTTTATGTCACAATAAAACTTATTTTTTAAAGGAGAAACAAAGAATAAACAACAGAACCGTATTACTTAGCAATACAGAGGCAAAGTAAGTACTAAAAGAAATGCAGCTGCTCCTAAAGGACAGAAATCAAAGATGGAAAGGAGGGGGCAAGAAAGTTTATTTTTTACACTATAATTTTTGCAATAAGTATTGACTTTTCTAACAATATATATGAATGACTTGGATTACATTTTAATTTAATAGAGAGGTTGAAATAGAGGGACACAAGACTTGTTGGGAGGCTACTGCAGTGATCAAAGCAATAAATAATGGTGACATCAGTTTAAAGTCTATCAGTGAGAAATACCTACAGATAAATCAGAATACAGTTAAAGAAGTGATGTGGAGATGGAAGTGGTAGCAGGAGTC
Source organism: Lagenorhynchus albirostris (assembly GCF_949774975.1). Lineage (NCBI taxonomy): Eukaryota > Metazoa > Chordata > Mammalia > Artiodactyla > Delphinidae > Lagenorhynchus > Lagenorhynchus albirostris. The sequence goes on along the minus strand of NC_083097.1, from coordinate 106,974,264 downwards.
ACAGAGAAATAATTATTGCAGCAAAAACAGAACAGAGGGGTTGGCAGGGCATGATTCTTGTAGAGCTCTGAAGACCATGATAAGACATTTAGATTGTATTTGAAGTATAACTGGAAGCAACTGACAGTGTATGGCGTAATCTGATAAATTTTTAAGAAAGTCATTCTTGTTCTTTTTTGGAAAGCAGACTATAGGGTGACGAGTAGAATCAGGGAGACCAGTTTGAAGTCAGTAATAGTTCAAGTGCAAGATCATGATGGGTAGACCAAGAAAGCAACACATGGTGGCTGAACTAAGGATGTGGACAAAAGTAAACACATTTGAGATTAATTTTGGCTTCTCATACAAACCAGAGAGCAACCACCCAAGTTTGTTAATGTTTTAGATGTTTGTACACAGAGGGACAATAACACAGAGAATGAAAGATGACTCCAGAGTTCTGGCTTAGGTTCTAAAAAAAGGGAGATAAATGTTTGTAATTGAGATAAAAATTTCAAATACTTAGGATGAAATTTAGATTTTCGGGGCAGATAATCAAAATATCGGATGGGGCTGGCTTAGGTTTGATATATCTGTGAAACCTCTAATTAGAGAAATCAAGTAGACAGTTGGGGTGTGGAGCTTTGTGGAGAGTCTTAACCTAGAGACATGTATCTGGGAGCTGCCAACATAAAGATAATTTTTCAGTTCACAGTGATGAGTGACGTTATCCAGAAAGAGAATATAGAGAGAGAAAAGAAGAGAGCTTAAGACCAAACCTGATGACCCTAACACTGAGGAGAGTAGCAATTAGCAAAGGAGACTGAGGAGGAAGGGCTAGCGAGGTTAAAGGAAAAGTAGGAGCTTGTACAGCTGACTTTTCAAAATCAGAATTAACTCTTTCTAGAAATGGCTTTAAAGAAAAGACAGGAATAAGTTCTTATTCTGTTCACTCTGAAGAAGCTCTTACCCTGTCTAACCCATAGTGCCCAAGTTAAAAATGAGTAGTCCTACACATGATAATCAAACACATGTGTTCATGCTGCTGTTAAATTCAGCAACAAAAACTGAGCCAAAGAACACTCTCTTGCCTGTATCCATCAGGGTTCTCAAAAGTCGTAACAGTGTGAGTTTCTTTTGTTGCAAATGAGAGAATTCTATGTGTTCCATTTTGTTGAGTCATTCAGAGAATTTAAATGTATTAACTAACTTTGCTTGACCTGTAATTTTTTGGAAAAGGTGGCTTCCAACTTGCCACCCACCCTAGCACTTAATGAGTTGGTGCACATTTGGCTGTGCACCTAGCTCTTAAAGGGTTAGTCTCTGGGCGACTGTTCAGAGCCCCTCACCATGGTGATGAGCACTCACAGCACTTATCTCATGCAATTCCAGCCCAGTTATGTGCTTTAAGTGGAACTGAATGAGACCACTGAGAAAGCTGCACAGCTGTGATTTGGGGAAGTACTCATCACTGCCAGGTCTTACTGGTGACCTCACAATTAACAGAGATGTTGCCAACCTCCTACATACCCCTAGAGAGTAGATACGAATTCATTTCACCATGGAAACAAGATTAGCGGAGCAAACTACTCAAGGGCCATGGCACTGGTACTCAAAGACATGGAAAATGTGCTGCAACTTATTTTCCAGATTCAAGAAAGGTCAAATAAATACAATAATTCATAAGTTCAACAGTATTTACACACTATGTGTCAGCTCTTGTGCTAGATGCTGGAAACACAGCAGGGCACAAAATGGTCATTTTGAAACAGACAAGCTTAAGTATCTTTTTTAATAATTAAGGAGTTTACTTACAGTAGATGTTAAGTCCTCTTTCCCATTTGCAACCGCATCAGCAAAACGTGGGGGGTTTTCCCCCACATAGGACCCTTGGATAATTCAAATAGTTTCCCCTAGCCCTATTTTGATGGCATTAAGTAATATTCAAGAAATTACCTTGGTGGTTTTTTCCCTTAAAGGGAGCAATAAATCTTGGACCAACAAAGTTCTTTCTCACATGGCCTGTTTCTTAAGTACAAGATGCTCAAATGCAAACGTCTGACTAGTGAGAGCAGAAAGAACACACTTTTGCTTTTTTTCTTTACTGTCTCTTTCATACATGTCCCATCAGTGAGTACAGAGGCTTAAGAAGCTCATGTACTATCAGGCTGATTTATTAGAGATTACTTTTGGAGGTCATACACCTGAAGAGCCAAAATAATCTGGTATAAACCAGGAAGCCATTGCCTTCTGCACATACCTGACCACATCAGGAATATTATGTCTGAGCATCACATTATAAATAAAAGCATATCCAAACAAGAAATTAGGGGTCAGTTTGTTCCAAATTCCACCCAGAGAAGAAATTCATTTGTCAACAACCCTGATAAATATTTAATATTCTGTTTATGCATTTCAATCATGAATAGAACAATCACCACTCTGAAGCAAGGTAGGCCTCTACTGGACAGAGGTAACTCTCAGAAAGATTATTATAAAAGGTCCAAAAGGCTTTCTTCAAAACTACTTTAAACCAGGAGTCTTGATTCTGCATCCTAAGTCCCTTTTCACATTCATATAACAAATACTCTCATGGCCTCTCTGTATGTGTCCAGTTTCTCTAACCATTCCTGATATGAAATAGGTTCCCTACCCTTCTTCATCCTTTTCATTTTATTTGGATATTCTCTAGTTTATACATGTCACTCTTAGGTTTGATTTTCTTTGATTTTAAAATACGGAAGTGAATATTAAATGAAAAATGTCCTTAGAACAGAGGATGAGTTGAAAAAAGAGACTGCAAGAAAAGTAACGTTAAAAGCTTGGAACAGACTGGTATAGGATAATAACTGGAAAGTGTTTCCATTTATTACTTTTTATCGTTCTTTATTAGGAAACATTTCAAATTTGCAGACATATATGGGATATAGAGTGCCCAGTAACCCACTCCTATTATTTAAGATATGTTAACATTTATTTGCTGTATATTATTTTTTACAAACCTAACAATTCATTGATTCAGTTGAAGTAGACCTGCACACCTTCCCGAAACAAATCTCCTTCTCTTACTGCTCGGAGGTAACTGTTACACTGAAGACGTGCCTATCTTTTGCACTCATGTTTTAAACTTTTACTACATATTGACTCACTATTACAAGTATAGCAGTGAACATACTTGTACCTATTTAAAAGGGTTCACTCCAGTGGCTGAATTGAGGATAGACTACAGAGGGGGAGACTGTCATACTGAGTGAAATAAGTCAGACAGAAAGATAAATATCATATGATATCACTTATATGTGAAATCTAAAAAAAAATAAAGGGGACAAATGAACTCATTTACAAAATGGAAGTGGAGTCACAGATATAGAAGACAAACTCATGGCTACCAGGGGATAAGGGGGTGAGGGGGGGATAAATTGGGAGATTGGGACTGACATTTACACACTACTATATATAAAATGATAACTAATAAGAACCTGCTGTATAGCACAAAAAACTCTACTCAATACTCTGTAATGGTCTATATGGGAAAAGAATCTAAATAAAAAAGAGTGGAGGGGCTTCCCTGGTGGTGCAGTTGTTAAGAATCCACCTGCCAGTGCAGGGGACACGGGTTCGAGACCTGGTCTGGGAAGATGCCGCAGAGCAACTAAGCCCGGGCGCCACAACTACTGAGCCCGTGCACCACAACTACTGAACCTGTGCTCTAGAGCCCACGAGCCAGAACTACTGATCCCACGTGCCACAACTGCTGAAGCCCGCGTGCCTAGAGCCCGTGCTCCGCAACAAGGGAAGCCGCTGCAATGAGAAGCCTGCGCACTGCAACGAAGAGTAGCCCCTGCTCACCGCAACTAGAGAAAGCCTGTGCTCAGCAACAAAGACCCAGTGCAGCCCAAAAAAATAAATTAAATAAATAAATTTTAAAACAAAAACTAAAACAAAATTCCTTTTAAAAAAAAGAGTGGATATATGTATAACTGATTAACTTTGCTGTACACCTGAAACTCACACAACATTGTAAATCAACTATACTTCAATTTAAAAAAATGCATTAAAAAAAAAGAAGTGATTGGTGGCTTGAGCTAGGGTAGTATTAATGGCAATGGAGTTCATCAGATTCAGGATAAATTTTGAAGACAGAGCAAAGAGATAATACGGTGTTTGAATGTGCATTTTGAAAGAAAGAGAGGAATTCAGGACCACAATATTATTTTGACCTTTGCCAAATGGAAGTACACAGTTGACCATCAATAAGACAAAGAATAATGTGGGGAGAGCAGGATGGGGGCTTGGGTCGGGGGAGAATCAACAGTTTGGAACATGCCAAGTTTGATATTATCTATTAGACCTCATGTTGAAATGTCAAATAGGTAGCTAGACATACAAACCGGGAGCTCAGCAGAGAGGTCTGAACTAGAGCTACTTATTTTGGAGTCACTGACATATAGTTGGCATTTAAACCCTGAGAATGGATAAGATCAACAAATAAGTATATAGAGAGAAGACAAAAAAAGGCCCATGACTGAGCCCTAGGGCACACCAGTGTAAAGAAGGTGCAGAGAATAGGAATACTCAATGAAGCAGCCTGAGAGGCAGCATGTGGATTCTGGACGGCAAGTGATAAAAATACATATCAAGAAGGAGGAAGGGCACAGTTAGCTCTCGCCATTGCTGCTGATAGAGAAGATGAAGCCTGAAAATCAGTAGCCCTAAGTAAATATTTCTATCAGCTCCGTATACTTTGTCCTTTACAGTTAACTATTCTGAAATATAGACACTTACTTGTTTATAATTTGAATAAAAATTTAGATACAACTACCATTCCTTATTTCATTAATGCTAAATGCAATATAAATTTAGCATTAATGGGAAAACTGTCCAATCTCAAAATTCATCACACATACTTATGGATTTTGCAACTTTAACACTGATGAATGGAATCTCTGTGGCATGAAAGGAAACTGAAATGAGGAAAAATAAAATATTTGAGAGCACTCCACCATGAAAAGAGAAGTAACTGGGGTGTAATTCTTGTGAAATAGATAATACATGGTAATTTTCACTTCTGTCATCTATCTCGGTTCTAATAAAGTGTAAGAGTTATGCCATTTTATTCCATCTAAACTTTTATTTAAACTAATGGCAGAACTTGTTTATTCTTGTAAGTTTTATATTGTCATATGCAGCCAAGCTATTAAAAATACTCTGGGATTTTAACTCCATGATCCAACAAATTAGCAAATGCTTATAGATTCTTATCATTTCCAAATTGAATGAGAAGCATATTAATGCCATTATCTAAGAGACTGATTAAAATTATTGTATAGGCAGAGTCAAATACAAAACCATGATGCTTCCTAGAAACCTCTTTCCCGGTTGATATTAGTACTGTTAAGATAACTTCATTTAAATAGTTAGAAATCTACCTAAATACTCTCATCCCAAATGATTAAAGAGTTACTTTTAAAAGATAACTACAAAGCATCTTACTTAAAAGAAAAAAAAAGTTATTCAAGACTCTGAAAGGAGATCTTTAGCTGAACTTAAACTAAAAATGTAAAATGAATTGAGAAAACATTTATAATAAATATAATAAATATGATCACGTCAATTCTGTAAATGACAATGTCTAAGACCCTAACAGCCAAATGAGCAAATGATCTGTACAATTCACAAAGGAAGAAAACAGGGCTTCCCTGGTGGTGCAGTGGTTAAGAATCCGTGTGCCAATGCAGGGGACACAGGTTCAAACCCTGGTCCGGGAAGATCCCACATGCCAAGGAGCAACTAAGCTCGTGCACCACTACTGAGCCTGCGCTCTAGAGCCCACACACCACAACTACTGAGTCCGCGTGCCACAACTACTGAAGCCCACGCACCTAGAGCCTGTGCTCCGCAACAAGAGAAACCACCACAACGAGAAGCCCTCACACCGCAATGAAGAATAGCCCCTGCTTGCTGCAACTAGAGAAAGCCCATGCACAGCAACGAAGACCCAACACAGCCAAAAATAAAAATAAACAAATAAATAATTTTATTTTTTAAAAAAAGAAAACAAATAGAGAAACAGGCATAGAACAGTGGTCATTCCTGGCTAGTAATTAAAGGAACGTAAATTGCCACAATCAGGGACAATTTCACTGTTTCAAATAGTAGTTTTACAAATAAGCATATAAAATTATACTTCATATTGGCTAAAATAGTCAGCCTGGTATGCTCAGAATTGGCTAGTGGTCTCATAGCTTAGTTCCCCCTGGGAAATCCTTGTAGAACCATGTTACTTACAGCTTTGGACTCAGCAATTGCAGTTCTGGTAATTTATTCTTTGGATATACTCAAAATAAGAACTTCTTGCTTGGTTTTATTAAAATCAACCATATAAAAATATTAAAGAAAAATATATGGAAGAGATATGATTATAACTTTGGAGTAGGTAAAATCTGAAAGAAGGATCACAAAGTAGCAACCACATAGGATAATATTCACGATTCAAATTTGTAAAATAAATGGAAATTATTTTGAGTCTACCATTAAGGAAATAATAAGCAAAATTACGGTATATTCAGGGAAAACACATGTTATAGCCTCTTTAAATTTGACTTCACTGAAGTCTATGTGGCAATACTGTAAAATGCATGTAATATGTTGTTTCTTTAAAGTTGTATGTACACTTTAATTTGAACTTTTAAAACAACTCAAAAAATCATAGGGTAACAAACTGGTAATAAAAACAGTATACTAAAATTATAACTGTTTAGAAGTCGTGGAAATATGAACATGTCTCTCTTTTTAAAAAATTTTTATGATTACACTATTCTCATAAATATATATGTATTTAAGTATATTAAATATATATATGTACACACATACACTGACTTTTAATTACACAAGCAATACACAAGGTCTCCAACAAAATGGTTTTCAAAATTATAAATAAGTTTAAAGATCTCTTTGATCATCATCCTCAATCACAGACCCCTTCACTTATCTCCAAAAATATTCACTATTATCAATTTGATCTAATTCCTTCTAGATTTTTTTATATCTTTATACATACATATGTAGACACCCACCAGAAAATGCATAGTACAGTGAGTTCTTTTTAACATAAATAGCAACATAATTTATGTGTCGTTCTACAACTTGCTTTTTATTCAAATTCAGCTTTGTAGTCGGAGACTTTGGAGAAGTCTTTGGAGAAGAAGAGGGCTTCTTAAAGAAGCACCAAAATGCAGCAATCATATTGGACAATATTATCAAATTTGACCACATTAAAAAGTAGAAACATTGTATGACAAAACATAAACAAACCTGGCAGACTGGAAGAAAATACTTGTAAATTATATAACAAAGGAATTTTCTTTACTAACACATAATTCTGAGATAGAAAGGTAATCCAGTAGAAGAATTCCCAAATTACATGACAGGAAATCCTTAGTAGAAGAAACCCTAGTGGCCAATGACAAAAAAAGATGATCAACTTGTCCAATACCAAGGAAATTAAAATGGAAACAATAACAGAATGCTATTTGACAGTATAAATTGGTATAAATCCTTTGGAGAGCAATTGTGTACTATCTCTTAAATGAAAATGTGCATACTTAATGCCTCAGCAGTTTCACAAAAAAGAAAATACTTGCACACATGCATAAGTGAAAGGGCAAGTACAAGACTGGGAGTGCAAATTGTTTCTCACCATTAAAAAAAAAATAAGAAAACAACCTAAATGACCTCAGTATGGATTAATCTATAAGAATAAGATGGTTATAAAATATACATTTTTAAAAGCTAAGTAATAGCTATTCAGTATTTACTCTGCAAATTCTCTATTTCTAACCTGAAATGACACATCAGCACTAGAATACATGGATTTATTTGAAAAATTAGAGGTTCTCTTATCTCACTACCTACTGAGACTTCATTTCCATTTGGCCAGCATTTATCATTCATATGCTTGAAATTAATTATGTTAATTAAGCTTTTGGTTGATTTGGTAGAGTCAACATATTAATTTGAGTGTTTCATTTGCCTTTCATAAAATATTATGAATTTATTCCCCCCTTGTAAAAGTACTTAGCCCACTCCCTAGACTGTGAACATGCATGTTCTCTTCTCCCTCCTATTTCCTACACAGTCTTCTGAAATTTTTGAAGGCCGTGGAGGAAATTGAAGGCTATAGGAAAACAAGCAAATCATCATCTCTGTGGGTGTGCATTTTATAGTTACTTTGATCACTTGGCCATGGGAAGTCACTATGTCACTTATCTTGTCACTTATCTATGTACTTGAATGGGGAAGTGCTAGAGTCCTCTTGGAGATCAGTTCCTGGATGGCATTTTTGTACTAAAAATTTGAAAGAAATTTTGGGGAAAGAATGTTGGTGAGAAAATTTTATTTAACTGCTCAATCAACCAACAGACATTTCCTGGAATGCAAGTGGTAATTAGTTTTATACATTTTCTCTCAAACTTACTTAAACAAATTAATGTAGAAATTGCACATGGGTACACTATTACTTATTTTAACCTAAGTTAACATTCTGCCTTCACTTAATTAATTTCAAAATAGGTAGCATTTTGAAAGATCTAGAAAATTATTTACTGAATTGACCAAAACATTTTCTATCTCTATTTACCATCTCCATTTTATTTAACAAACACATTTATAGTCCTTACAATGATGACAGACACAGATACATCCTAAGTAACTTAAAAGGAAGATATCGAAGCACTCTGAGGTTAAGTAAACTGTCTAAGGTAACACAGCTAGCAGGGAGTACAGGGGAGCGTGGATTCAAAACCACACACTTTGGCTCCTGAGTCCACACTCCTAATTTAAAGGAGCCAAGAGTACTCCAAAAGTAAGCTTGTTTCCTCTGGCATTGCATTTTCAAACATTAATGACTAAGTTTTTTTGTTTTCCCCTCAAACTGACTACTGAACTCTTAAAAAAAAAAACTATTTAGTTTTAGCTGCATGTAAAATGAGCTTTTCCTAAATGGAGGTTTTTTTGAGGGGGCGGGGGTTGTTAGGTTTTTGCATATGAAATTGCTTTTTATTGCAGGTCAAATATTCATATTAACAATTTCATACAATTCAACCTATCCACAAGAAACCTCAAGCATAAAGGAAAAGGCAAAGGACATGGCACTGGGAGACCAAACTTAACATCTGCTCCATCACGTGGGACCTGTGTGAGCTTAAGCAAGTAATATAACCTCAGTGGTCGTTGTTTTCCCCATTGGTAATGTGGGAATACTAAGCTCTGTTGATCATGGCTACTGCAAATTGACAGTTTAATCTGTAAAATGTTCTCATCAACTATAATGTACAAAACAAACAGTATGTACTATTCTAAAGAACAGTGCCAAAGCCCTAATTACAAAAGGTGGACACTTTCAAAGCATTTGCCTAACTCAAAACATGCTTCCTACAAAATATAAAAATAAGCCATCTTAGGAAATTATAACTGAATTATTCATCCACCCAGAAAACTAAGAGCCAATGGCCCTGATCAGGTTCTCATAAAAGATAAAATGGAAGATCTGATATCACTGAATTAAAAAATGAAACGTTAGGTGCTCTGTAGTTTTGTCTGAAAACTGAAGCTGCCACGGGCCATTGGATATTGAACAAAATGGGCTTCTTCATCACCACTTCATGGAGCATCCCACCACATGCTGTGAGATGAGATCACCTTAGTTACCCAAAGGATCTTATAGACTAACATGTTCCAAATCAGGGATAGGAATACAAGGAACAACACACAAAACAGCATTTCAGGGCTTCCCTGGTGGCGCAGTGGTTGAGAGTCCGCCTGCCAATGCAGGGGACACGGGTTCCTGCCCCAGTCCGGGAAGATCCCACATGCTGCGGAGCGGCTGGGCCTGTGAGCCATGGCCGCTGAGCCTGCGTGTCCAGAGCCTGTGCTCTGCAACGGGAGAGGCCACGACAGTGAGAGGCCCGCATACCACAAAAAAACAGCATTTCAGAGCAACTCTTTCCTTCAACAGGCACTGTTATCTCTCATTTCTACCATATCATGTTTCTTTTTCCATATGATAATAAGCTTCAAAATGAGAAGAGCCACAAATTGTTTAATTAAGTATATAAATCACACTTTACTTTTCATATGGGCAGTCAATAAGTGTTGGCCTTAAATGATAATGACATCAGAATTGTTATCTACTGACTTGGATAGTAAACCAAAACCACGCAATAAAGCTAAACAGGCTCAGCTGTAACATTAAAGCCTGACCTTCACAGACTACTGAGGCTTTTTAACATTTTAAAATATATTCTATACTTTGTACTAATTTCCTTAAACGTCATTCATCAGTTTAAAGAAACTCGTGCCAAATTTGGTTCACTTTTCAGCCTTAGGATCTGGGCTGATGGTTGGCAGACAAAATGTATGTAAGTGGCTGCATAAAGCTTCGTCTGGACAAAAGCAACATTACGAATGAAATTAAAGCAACCCTTTCCTATCTTACAAATAACATTTCCTAGCCATTAAATGAAATGATATATGTGAAAGCACTTTACACACTGTAAATCCCTACAGAAAGTAAACTATTCCTATGCTCTACCTTACAAAGTCCTAAGTACTTTACCTCTAGATAATTAAGATTTTCATTTCAACATAAAAGCCTGGTATATTTCCTTTGTTATGACTATTAATAGGGTCTCTTACAAAAACTAAAGGCTAAAAATCCTACCACCCACACAACATTGCCTTATGCTTCCTTTTGGTCTTGCAATTTGCCTGTGACATTATTATTTCAACTTGTCCAATATGTAGACTTCAAATCCATACACCGGTATGAATCCCTTCAGGTTTAATTCAACACTACCCACAAGAATACATACCAATGATGGTTTTCACTAATTCAGTATGTGCCAGGATAAACTGCTTTAAAGAGTTGAAGACACATGTTTTACTGAATTAGACTCTTAATTAGTAAGGACACAGACCATTCCTACAAACTGAAATTGATTATTTCAACAAACTGAGATTAATTATTTCAAACTGAGAAAATTTCATCCAGAAAATGGTATGCTAATTCACTAAGACTACCAAGAAAAAGTATAAAAGTATTTATTATTTTATATAAAAAGAAAAGCATAAAACTTTAAAATCCAATTATATTAGTTAGCATTATATATAATTATATTATCTAGTATGTATATATTATGATCCATGAATAGAAATCTGACCATTTACAAGTGGATCAAGACACCATTCAAAATAACAAATGTTGGTGAGGATGTGGAGAAAAGGGAACTCTTGCACACTGTTGGTGGAAATGTAAATTGGTTCAGCCACTGTGCAAAACATTATGGAGGCTTTTCAAAAAACTAAAAATAGAACTACCATATGACCCAGCAATTCCACTCCTGGGTATATATCTGGAAAGATGAAAACACTAATTTGAAAAGATACATGCAACCCAATGTTCATAGCAGCATTATTTACAATTGCCAAGATATGGAAGCAACCTAAACGTCCAACAACAGATGAATGGATAAAGAAGATGAGGTGTATATATATACAGTGGAATACTACTCAGCAGTAAAAAAAAAAAAAAAAAGAATGAAATTTTGCAATTTGTAGTGACATGGATGCACTTGGAAGGCATTATGTTCAGTGAAATAAGTCAGAAAGAGAAAGACAAATACCGTATGATATCACTTATATGTGGAATCTAAAAATACAACAAACTAGTGACTATAATAAAAAAGAAGCAGACTCAAAGATATAAAGAACAAACCAGTGGTTACCAATGAAAAGAGGTGGGAGGAGGGCAAAAGTAGAGGTAAGAGATTAAGAAACACAAACTACCATGTATAAGATAAGCTACAAGGATATATTGTACAATATGGGGAATATAGCCAATATTTTATTATAATTATAAATGGAGTATAACCTTTAAAAATTTTGAGTCACTACATTGTACACCTGTAACTTACATAATATTGTACATCAACTATACTTCAAGGAAAAAAGTCTAAAAGAAAAGACTGCAAAATGGTAAGCTGGATCTGCCCTATGTTATTCTAAAAACATATAAATATACATTACATATTATAAAACACACTTTTATTAAATTTAAAAACAGATCTTAAAGGCCATAATTATTATTTTATTGATTTATAAATTATCATAAATTATTTTATTGATTTATAACAGGGCAAGTTTTTATACAACTTTATTAATTTATAGAAATTTGAAATGGTAAGAGTTGAATTTTAATGTTGAAATGCACTGCTATTTATTTAGTAAATATCATCATACACTGAAAAATTATCATCTTGCTTTTTAAGCCCTGACTCAAAATTTTCTCTGCACCTTAACACTGCCTAACTATTCCTCTGAAGAGAAGAAAATAGTCTTGAAAATCTTTAGGAATTAAAATAAATGACTAGATAATATATATAGTTATCTAAGAAAGGAGTTATTCTGTTTTGGTTACCTCATACTTTACTCTGTTTTATTAGTAATTATAATATAAAAAGCATATCTCATTCAAGTTTCACATGTAGTAAGTTAAATCATATTTGCTGACAGGGATGAATGAGGAGGAGGGTGCTACAGGAAAAGGAGAAAAAAACTGACAAATGCCCTCTATCTTCCTTTGCTTATGACCTATCTTGATGACTATTCTATGTGTATTAAATACAAGAATTTCTGAAGTGTCAATTAGCAGGTTGATGATATTGTTCAGTCTTTCATTACAAAATTTTTTTCTCTGTTTATTTTTTCTACCAATTACTGAGAGGTAAGTAAAGATTAGATGAAAACATAATAGCCTGACAATACCAGAAAGTGTCGGTATGGATATAGGAAAATACACAGCTGGCAAGAGGATGAAGTATTAAAATCACCATGAAGAACAGTTTGATAATACATAATAAATATGAAGATGTGTATATCCACAAGCCAGAATATTACTGATAGGTAACTATCAAAGAGAAACTCTTGCACAAGTACATCTGAGAGTTACAAAAGGATGATCATTATTATATTGCTTGTAATTCCAAAAAGTTTTTTAAAAGGGAGAAAAATTAACATCCATCAACAGGAATAAACTATTATACTCAAACAAATACTGAAGTTTAAAGGGTGAACTAGAAGTGCAAGGGTCAACTTGGATAAATCTCATACAATAGGAATTTTTGAAAAGCAAGTCCTAGAAGGATTTGTGCAGTATGATTCCAGTTATGCAAATTTTTAAAATACAAAACAATTCTATGTTTTTATGGATGCATACCTGCTTAATAAAATTATTAAAATATGGATGAAAAATATGTATACAAATTTGAGAATAGTGGTTACATCTGGAGACTCAGAAAAGAAATTGGTTGATGGGAGAATACCATGAGGGCTTCAACATTATGAGCAAAATCTAAAAATAAAGATCCTTAGCAAAAATGGTAACATATCAACATTTGTGAAATGTGGGTGTTAGCCGTATTAATCTCTGTACTTCTCTATATACTTGAATAGTTTGTAATTGGGGATCTAGGTGTAGCTTTTAATGACTAAAAGATTAATGGAAAAATAGGCAAAGATAATGAGTGTGTAATTTATAAAAGCAAGGCAAATTATGGAAACAAAAATTCATAAAATATGCTTGAATATAAAAAGAATATTAATATTCACTATAGATAAGGATATGAGGAAAAGGGTAGTCTTAGTTACAGTTGGTGAGAGTGTAAAACTCGTGTAGCATTTTTGGAAGGTGATCTGGCAGAATGTATTAAAATTTCAATACTGAAATTCCTGTGTTTCCTCTCACCTCGAAGATATTACCAGGAATATCTCTGGCAGATATACTCACATGAGCATGCAAAGATCTACAGAACTGATTGTATACTGTGAAATTATTGTTACTTGTGTTAGTGTAAAAATGGAACCAACCCCAAAGCTTAGCGATATGGGAATGTTTCTTAATGGCCACCACCAGGCACAACTGCAGCAAGAGCCACTCATAATGTAATCCATGTAAAGAGAATCCCAGAGGACTTTGCTGTGCACATGTCCAGCTTCATGTAGCTGACTTGATACCATGTGCCAGGCTCTTCTCTAGAGCAGCGGTTCTCAGTTGGGTGTGACTGTGCCTCCCACTCCAGAGAGTGGGGGTGCAGAATTTGGCAATGTATGGATATGTTTTTGGCTGTCACGACTGGGTATCTAGTACGTAGAGGCCAAAGACGCTGTTAAACATACTACATTACACAAAACAGCCCTCCACAATAAACAAATATCTTACCCAAATGACGTTAGTTATGAGGTTGAGAAATCCTGCTCTGGAGGAACTTATCGCATTACTTCTCTGATCTCAACTACAACATAAAGCAGGAAATATTTTCCTTGTTTTAAATGTGAAGAAAGAGTGTCAGAGAGATTAAATATCATACCCTAAGTAACAAAGATAACAGATGGCAGAGCTGTTTGCCCTTAACCAAGGAGTTTATTAGCAGTCTAAATAAATTATGCTCGAATATTATATAGCTGTTTAAAAGGGTAGATTCATACAAATGACATACAATCACCTCCAGGTTACAGACTTGGAGAAGATATTTGTAATGAATATAGCTAATAAAATATTAGTACCCAAAATGAATAAATATCTCCTACCAGTCAATTAACAAGTAAAAATAGTTACAGAAGACATGTAATATGTAATCCCATTTATATTATATAAGCAAAATTAAGTACATGAAAATAGTAGAAATATTATTTATCTATGACCTCATCTATATACCTAAAAAAATTATAAAAATGGAATTTTCCTAAAAGGATAATGTTTTTATAAGCATTCATTTAGAAAAACGCAACACAAAAATAATTGATGAAAAATGTGCCATGGTACACAGCATATGGTGATGGTGTGATCTTCATAAATGTGAATAAAAGGTTGGCAGTAACTGAGAAGGGACAGAGTAGATAGTAACGGACAGTTACAGGGATGTCATGAAGCATCACTGATAACACAAGAATTATAACAGTTCTTGGTTGTTATAAGTGCTGTTGCAATGTAAATAAGTGTTTAAAGCACTTAGCTGAAAGTTTTCAAATACATCTGTGATATGATGGAACGTCTTTTTAGATCATCATGCTCACTGGGAACTGAGAAATCTATTTTCTGGTAGTTCCCTTAATTTTGAAAAAAATATGTCCAAAATATTCCACATGAAATATCTTCTATTCTATGCATATGAAATACGAAACAAAAGAAAAAAGGCAAGGGGATAATTCAAGTTGACTCCTAAAAAAGGAGTCTGGTTGATTGAAGGCCCTTTGTTTCTTTCTGTGTACCTTGATAGATTTGATACAGAAAGTTTCTTGAGTGGAAGGGACAGTTAAACAGTCCTATATAACAAAGGGTAAAGGGTTCAGAACATCTGGAAACAATCCTGAAAGAAAAGAGGGAGGGAGCGCAGAGATGGATTGGGGAGAAAAGGGACTAGAAGGCTTGTGGTCCTCAAATGTATCTCTACTCCACAATGCCCTAAGCCCTTATCCGAATTCCCTAGAACCTGAAATGACTGCTGTGAATATATTTTTGGAGAAAACAGTGAAGCAGTTGAGTGTTCTATGCAGGCTGACGTGGAAGAAACAAAGGCAGCTCAAGCAGACAAAGCATCCAGGGAGGGAGCTCAGAAAGAATGCCCACTCTTCTTCCTCTTCACCCCAAGCTCTAACAGAAATCTTGAGTCAGGGCCTTAGACCCTCCCCGGCTGAGGAATATGAGGCGTCAAGGAATTTCCTGAACATCTAAGGGACAGAAAGCCCTCAACAGCACCAGCATCATATTTATATATATAGTGTTTATAAGTCCTTAGGAAAGATCTTGATGAAAACATCAAACAGTATCTGAAGTAACCTCTAGAGAACTGGAGGGGCTTGGGGATTGAAGCTTCTCTCTTTATACACTTAATTCTGCATTTTTAATATTTTACAATAAATAATCATTAATTTTTGAATCTTAAAAGAACTGTAAAAGAAGACAATATGAAATGTAAGCTAAACAAGCTTAGACAATCTGAGGCTGTAACACCTGAAACGCATTGTCTAGGTTCAGAAAGGTAACAGTTTCACTCTAACTTCCACCAGACTACACCTGGACCACCACCCTCAGAAAGGTAGGGAATCGTTAAAGACATCTGTGATGTTTACCTCTGAAGAATGAGTAGTAATCAGAAGGTGGTTGTCATAGATGAAAGACTGCATGATGAGAAAGTAGAGTCTGTTGCTTTTGGTTTTGGGTTTTTCTGGGTTTTGTTTCTGTTTGTCTTACCTAGACTTTCATATAAATGGAATTAGAATTAAACAAAAGTAGGTTTTTTTGTGTTTCGTTTCCATCATTTATCTATTTTCTGGAATGTACTAGTAGTTTTTTTTTTTGCTGAGTAGTATTCTTCTGCATGAGTATAGCACACTTTGTTTTCCAGGTAGGGGCTCTTGTGAATAAAGCCACTATGAACAATTTGAGTGCCTGTATGCAGACATCTGTTTTTATTTCTTGGATGTAGAATTGCTAGTTGAAATGGTAAGTACATTAAACTTCATATGAAAATGATAAAATGATTTCCAAAGTGATTCTACCATTTTGCATTCACTTCAGTGGCTTATGAGAGTTTTCATAGTTCCACATGTTTGCCAACTTTTAATATTGTCAATTATTTGAATTTTAGTCATTCTATTGGGTGTACGGTGGTACTTCGCTGTGGATTAATGTGCATTTCCTTAAAAACTAATAATATTAAGCATATTTTTCATGAGTTTATTCTCCATTTGAGTACCTTCTTTAGTGAACCATCTGCTCAGATACTTCGGCCATTTTTAATTGTGTTGTCTGGCTTCTTACAATGAAGAGAGTTCTTTATATAGTCTAGAAAAAAGTGCTTTATCAGATATATCTTTTGCAAACGCTTCCTCTAACTCTGGGACTTTCATGTCACTTGAAAAGAAGGTTTTGATATTGCAGATGTCTAAATTATCAAAATTTTTTCTTTCAAGTTACAGCTTTCTTTCAAGTTACAGTTACCTATATCAAAGTATTAAATATTTTTTTCCTAATTTTTTTCCTAATGGTTTATGATCCATTCAAGTTAATGTTTGTGGCTAATGTGAGGTAGGTGTCAAGATTTTCATATGGATGTTTAATTTTTCTAGCACCATTTGTCAAAGATTAAAAGTTGGTAACTTTATTAAAAATCAATTAGCCATATATGGGCAAATCTATTTCTGGACTCTCTATTATGTTCCCAAAATCTGACTTTGTATTAATACCAGATTAACTTCATTAATGAAGCTTTACAGTACTGCATCAGTAAGATGGTCTGTCTTCTAACTGTGTTCTTTTCAACATTGTTTTGAAACCCTTACTTAGTTCTAAGTTAATTTTGTTGGCATTAGAAAACTTACTTTGTGAATCTCCAGTCAAGATGGCAGAGTAGAAGGATGTGGAACACACCTCCTCCCCAAAATACATCAAAAATACATCTACAAATGGAACAATTCTCACAGAATACCTACTAAACACTAGCAGAAGACCTCAAACACTTCAAAGGACAAGAAAGATCTCCTCATAACCAGGTAGGAGGAAAGGAAAAAAAAAAAAAAAAGAGGAAGAGGGACAGGACTGCAACCCTGGTAGGGAGCTGAAAAAGAGAAAAGGTTCCTGCACCCTGGGAAGCCCCCTCGTCAGCAGGGAGATCAGCCAGGACAGAAAGGGAGCTTCAGAGGCTCAGAGGAGGGTACAAAAACCAGTCTGTGGTAGGCAAAACAGAGAGAGACCTGCACAGACTGTCATGCCACCACCCTGTGTGGCCCACCTTAAGATGTACATCTGCTGGTACAGGCGGGAGCTGGGTGTTGAAATTCAGGGTTTAAAGGACAGACCCAGGGAGAAGCTGTGCACAGACAGCCCGAAGGGGCTGGAGTATGGTACATCCCCTTTAACCAGGGGTGTTCAAGGAAGCCTGGGCCCACCACAGAAGTGAAGCACTATTGTTAAGTGGCATGCAAAGGGAGGGGTGGGGCTGCCATGGCAGCCTCATTCTCCATGTGCTAGCCCAGCCTCTGAGGTCTCAGGGATAGTGCCCCCAGCTGCCACCTTGGGGCTCCTGCCTCAGAAGGCTCTCACGCCCCAGCCGCCATCTCAGCAGGCTCCTGTGCCCCAGCTGCTGCCCCAGCAGGCTCCGGGAGCAGACGTCAGCAGGTTGCCCATGTGCAGAGGTGGGGCTGAAACAAGAGCTGAGCCCCAGGGGCCACGTGACATACAAAGCAAAGCTGAAATCTCTCCCCACGGCTGCACAAGTTGCAGATTTATACCTCTGCCACCAGCTTTGTACATGCAGCACCTGCAGGACATCTGAGTGAACAACAGGTGCTCCCGTAGCTGGGATATGTCTGGCTTGAGCAGCTGTGGGCTTTGTGGGCACATACACATAGGGGCTGGGTCAGGCCAGGGTCTGAGCTGCCTCCATAGCTCCCACAGTGGGTCCAGGTGCACAACTACTGCAGTTCTGGGACTTGGCTTCAGTGGATCTGCATTGGTGGCCTTGTGAAAACAACGCCTAAGGGACACTAGGGCTGACTGCCGGCATTTCCAAGGTTGAGACAGGGCCAAGGGCAGTGCCAACAGCAGTTACTTTGTGAGTCTGCACAACGGGTGATAGGTGACACAACAGAGCACACTCAGGAGTGAACAACTCTGGCAGAGGAATACTCTGTGGCTGTTCTCCCAGTGGGCGCACTCCAATCCCAACTCCACCTACCATCAAACCACAGCTCAGAAATGCAGCTCAGAAATGCAGCTAAGAAACAGATCTGGGAGCTCCTACTCCAATAACTAAGGAACAGTCCTGGCCCCTGAAAGAGCAGTGACAACCACAGAGCAAAAGAGGAGGCCACACTCAATATGCAGGGCAGGCTCTGGTCACCACAAGTCACACATTCTACCAAGGGGATAAGGGCCACCATACACTGAGGAAAGAGGTGGCAAGCATCCACACTAAAAACAGCCCCTGCACCAAAAAATATGAAACCCACACAAGGATGCTCCCACATAAAAATAGCCCTCCAACACCACAGTAGATAATTGTTTCTCCTAAACTCAGAGAGCAAGAGAAGTAAAATGAAGAAGCACAGGGACCACTCCCAATTAAAAGATCAAGACAATTCCCCTAAAGAACAAACAATGAAACAGACCTCTTCAATCTAATAGATGTCAAGTTCAAAAGGAGATAATGAAAATACTGAAGGAATTAAGAAGGACTATTGATAGAAATATAGATTACTATTAAAAGGAACTAGAAACTATAAAAAGGAACCAAGAAAAATTAGAGAACTCATTCACCAAGATGAAAGCTGAGCTAAAGCCAATGAATAGCAGGATGAATAACACAGAAGAATAAGTAAGTGATCTGGAAGACAGAATAATGGAAATCACCCAATGAGAACAGCAGACAGAAAGCCAAATGAGAAAAAAATGAAGGCAATATAAGAGAACTATGGAATAATATAAAGTGTGCCAATTTATGCATAATAGGGAACTCAGAAGGAGAAGAATGAGAAAAAGGGGATACTGAACATGTATTTGAAGAAATTATGGCTGAAAGCTTCTCAAACCTAAAAAAGGAAACAGATGTCCAGGTACAGGAAGCACAGAGGGTCCCAAACAAGATAAACCCAAACAGACCTACACCAAGACATATTACAATAAAAATGGCAAAACTTAAAGATAAAGAGAGGATTCTAAAGGCAGCAAGAGAAAAACAGTTAATTACAAGGGAACCCCCATAAGGCTATCAGCTGGTTTCTCTACAGAAATGTTGCAGGCCAGAATGGAGTGGCAAGATATGTTCAAAGTCCTGAAAGGGAAAAATTTGCAACCTAGGATACTCTATCCAGCAAGATTATCATTCATTCAGAACAGAAGGAGAGAGAAAGAATTTCCCAGACAAGCAAAAACTAAAAGAATACAGCAATACTAAACCTAACCTAAAGGAAATATTGAGAGGTCTTCTTTAAATAGAAAAGAAGAATCTAAAGGAAAGAGAAAAATCATAAATGGAAAGTAAATCACTTAAATAAGTCAGTACACAGATTTTAAAAGAAATCAAAAAAGTCCTGTGAAAGCCATTATTACCACAATGAACAGCAAAAGGATGAACATAAAGATGCAAAAGATGACATCAAAATCATAAAATGTGTGGGAGGAGAGTAAGAAAATGTAGATTTTTTTTTTTCTAGAATGTGTTTGAGCCTTTATGACTACCAGTCTAAAGCAAGTAGATATAGGAAGGAGTTAGTATACTTGGAAAACAGGGCAACCACAAATCAAAAACATAAATAGACTCACAAAATCCAAAAAGAAGAGACCATAAGCATAAAGCAAGAGAAAATCATCAAACCACAAAAGGAAAAAGAAAAAGAAAGGGACACAATGGAAATATAAAATCAACAAGAAAACAAGGTTTAAAATGGCAATAAATACATACCTATTAATAATTACCTTAGATGTCAATGGACTAAATGCTCAAATCAAAAGACACAGAGTGGCAGCCTGGATCAAAAAAAACAAGAGCCTACAATAAGCTGCCTAAAAGAGACCCACTTTAGGGAAAAGGACACACATAGATTGAAAGTAAGGGGATGGAAAAAGATACTTCATGCAAATGGAAATGACAAGAAAGCAGGATTCGCAATACTCATATCAGACAAAATAGACTTTAAAACAAAGGCTATAAAGAAACATAAAGAAGGATACTGTATAATGATAAAAGGATCGACACAAGGGAGGATAGTATACTCGTCAACATATATACGCCCAATATAGGAGCACTCAAATATATAAAACAAATATTAACAGATATAAAGGGAGAAACTGATGGGAATACAGTAATAGCAGGAGACTTTTAACACCTCACTCACATCAATGGACAGATCTTCAAGACAGAAAATCAATAAGGCAACAGAGATCCTAAATGATACAATAAAACAGTTAGACTTAATGGATATTTTCAGGACATTACATCCAAAAAAAGCAGAATACACATTCTTCTCAAGTGCACATGGAACATTCCCTATGAGTGACCACATACTAGGGCACAAATCTTCAAGCATCTTTTCTGACCTCAATGGCATGAAACTAGAAATCAACCACAGAAAAAGAAATGAGAGAAAAAAAACAATTATATGGAGACGACACAACATGCTACGAAAAAACCAGTGGGTCAACGACGAAATCAAAGAAGAACTTAAAAAATACCTTGAGGCAAATGACAATGAAAACACAACCATACAAAATCTGTGGGATGCAGTAAAAGCAGTTCTTGGAGGGAAGTTCACAGTGATACAGGCCTTCTTTAAGAAACAAGAAAAATATCAAATAAACAACCTAACCCACCACATAAAAAACTTAGAAAAAGAACAAACAAAACCTAAAGTCAGCAGAAGGAAGGAAATAATAAAGATCAGAGAGGAAATAAAATAGAGATTTAAAAAACAATAAAAAACTATAAATAAAACCAAGAGCTGGCTTTTTGAACGGGTAAACAAAACTGACAAACTTCTGCCCAGGCTCACCAAGAAGAAACGAGAGAAGACTCAAAATAAGAAATGAAAGAGGAGAAATCACAACTGATACCACAGAAATACAAGAAAAAAAACCATAAGAGAATACTATGAACAATGATATGCCAACAAATTCAAGAACCTAGAAGAAATGGACAACTTTCTAGAAACATACAGCCCAACAAAAGTGAGTCAAGAAGAAATAGATAACTTGAACACACAGATCACTAGAAATGAAATAGAATCTGTAATAAAAAAAAAAAATCCCTACAAACAAAAGTCCAGGGCCAGATGGCTTCACAGGCAAATTATACCAAACATACAAAGAAGAACTTATAGCAATCCTTCTCAAACTCTTCCAAAAGACTGAAGATGAAGGAATACTCCCAAAGATATTCTATGAAGCCAACAACACCAGACAAAGACACCACCAAAAAAGAAAATTACAGGGCAATATCTTTGATGAATATAGATGCAAAAATTCTCAACAAAATATTACCAAACCCAATCCAACAACACATAAAAAAGACCATACACCATGATCAAGTTGGATTTATCCTAGGGTCACAAGGATGGTTCAATATATGCAAATCAATCAATGTGATACACCACATAAACAAAAGAAAAGGCAAAAACCACATGATCATTTCAATAGATACAGAAAAAGCATTTGATAAAACTCAACGTCCATTCATGATAAAAACTCTTACCAAAGTGGGTATGGAAAGAACATATCTCAACATAATAAAAGCTATTTATGACAAACCCACAGCCAATATAATACTCAACAGTGAAAAGCTGAAAGTCTTCCCACTAAAATCTGGAACAAGACAAGGATGCCCATGCTCACCACTTCTCTTCAACATAGTATTAAAAGTCCTAGCCACAGCAACTAGGCAAGAAAAAGAAATAAAACATATTCAAATTGGTAGAGAAGAGGTAAATTGTCATTATACACGGTTGACATGATACTATATATAGAAAACCCTAAAGACTTCACACAAAAACTAGAACTAGATAAACAAATTCAGCAATGTAGCAGGATACAATACTAACATACAGAAATTGGTTGCATTTCTTTACACTAACAATGAAACAGTAGAAAGGGAATGTAAACAAACCATCCCTTTTAAAATTGCATTAAAAAAATACTTAGGAATAAACCTGACCAAGGACGTGAAAGATTTATATGCTGAGAACTATAAAACATTAATAAAGGAAACTGAAGATGATTCAAAGAAATGAAAAGATAGCCCATGCTACTGGATTGGAAAAATTAATGTTGTTAAAATGGCCATACTAACCAAAGCAATCTACAGATTTAATGTGATCCCTATCAAATTACCCAAGATATTCTTCACGGCACTAGAACAAATAATCCTAAAATTTACATGGCAACATAAAAGACCCAGAATTGCCAAAGCAATACTTAGGAAAAAGAACAAAGCAGGCGGTATAACACTCACAGACTTCAGACAATACTACAAAGCTACAGTAATGAAAACAGCATGGTACTGGCACAAAAAACAGACATATGCATCAGTGCAACAGAATAGAAAGCCCAGAAATAAACCCACAAAACCTATGGAAAATTAATCTTCGACAAAGGAGGCAAGACTATAAAATGGGGAAAAGATAGCACTTCAGCAAGTGGTGTTGGAAAAGCTGGACAGCCTCATGAAAATCAATGAAGTTTAGAACATATCCACACACACAAAAGTAAACTCAAAATGGCTTAAAGACTTAAACATAAGGCATGACACCATAAAACTCCTAGAAGAGAACATAGGCAAAACATTCTCTGACATAAATAGTACCAATGTTTTCTTAGGTCAGTCTCCCAAGGCATCAAAAATAAAAGCAAAAATAAACAAATGCGGCCTAACCAAACTGGTAAGTTTTTGCACAGCAAAGGAAACCATCAACAAAATGAAAAGCAAACCTACAGACTGGGAGAATATATTTGCAAACAATATAACTAACAACAGCTTAATTTCCAAAATATACAAACAGCTCATATAACTCAATAACAACCAAAAAAATCAAATAACCCAATAGAAAAATGGGCAGAAGACCTAAATAGACATTTCTCCAAAGAAGACATACAGATGGAAAATAGGCACAAGAAAAGATGTTCATCATTGATAATTATTAAAGAAATGCAAATCAAAACTACAATGAGGTAGTACCTCACACTGGTCAGAATGGTCATCATTAAAAAAGTCTACAAATAATAAATGTTGGAGAGGGTGTGGAGAAAAGGGAACCGTCTTTCACTGTTGATGGGAATTTAAATTGGTGCAGCCACTATGGAAAATAGTGTGGAGGTACCTCAAAAAAAATAAAAATAGAGTTACCATATGATCCAGCAATCTCACTCCTGGGGATATACCCAGACAAAACTATAATTCAAAAAGATAACATGCACCCCTATGTCCAGAGCAGCACTATTTACAATAGCCAAGACATGGAAACAACCTAAATGTCCACTGACAGATGAATGGATAAAGAAGATTTGGTACATATATACAATAGAATATTATTCAGCATAAAAAAGAATGAAATAATGCCATTTGCAGCAACATGGATCGACCTAGAGATTATCATGCTAAGCGAAGTAAGTCAGAAAGAGAAAGACAAATACCATGTATCACTTATATGTGGAATCTAAAATATAACACAAATGAACATATCTACAAAACAGAAACAGACTCACAGACATAAAGAACAGACTTGTGGTTGCCAAGGGGGAGGGGGGTGGGGGAGGGAAGGATTGGGAGTTTGGGATTAGCAGATGCAAGTTATATATAAGTATAAATAGGATGAATAAACAACAAGGTCCTACTGTATACCACAGGGAACTATATTCAATATCCTGTGATAAACCATAATGGAAAAGAATATGAAAAAGCACATATGTCTGGGCTTCCTTGGTGGCGCAGTGGTTGAGAGTTCGCCTGCCGATGCAGGGGACACGGGTTTGTGCCCCGGTCCGGGAAGATCCCACATGCCACGGAGCGGCTAGGCCCATGAGCCATGGCCACTGAGCCTGCGCGTCCAGAGCCTGTGCTCCGCAACAGGAGAGGCCACAACAGTGAGAGGCCCGCATACTGCAAAAAAAAATAAAAAGCACATATGTCTATGTATAACTGAATCACTTTGCTGTACAGCAGAAATTAACACAACATTGTAAATCAACTATACTTCAATAAAATATAAAAGAAAGAAAACCTACTTTGTATCATTTCATTCCTCTTAAATTTATTGAGATTTCCTTTATGACCCAGAATGAAGTATTATATTGGACTATATCCTTCATGCACCGGAAAAATAAAGTGTATCCTGGGGTGGTAGGGTGAAATGCTCTATAAATGTCAATTAGACCAGTATTCACCTAAATACTACAGAATAACCCTCTGTAGATTATGAGGGCTCTCTATGCACTGCTCCTTCTGCTTTAGTATTTTTTCTGCAAATTCTAGCTTCCTTGGCCTCTTTCAAACCCAAACCCTTTCTCTTCATCAAGAATGGTGGGCTCTACTTTTGTTCCCTTTCAGTGCTGCAGCCTATAGCCTCTCTCAGACTATAAACTGGGACATATACACAGATTATTCATTTGTTTCTTTTCTCTCAGGGATTCCTGCCATGTGCTACCTTTTTTCCAATGCATGAAAAACCACTGATTCATATATTTTGTCTCATTTTCTAGTTCCTATTTCATCATGGCTGGAAGTAGAAGTTACAGTAGTTTTAAACTTATTGCACTTGGACACTTTTTCAAACCAAATATTTTATGAAAATGATAATATATTAAACAGAAAACAATACAGCTGATCACACCAAAATTAGGGTGACGAGACTGGAGTTCACCTTCTACTCCTAACACTCCCCTTTACTTGTCTCCAAAACATGAAACATGGCAATTCCCGAGACAATACTTCAGAACTGTGCAGTTTTGCAGAACTCAGTCTTCAAACCATTTCTATGAAGAGTATTAGCTTTGAAATCAGGAAGGCTGGATTGGATTCCCAACTTGCTTCCTTGGTGACTTAAGAAAACTACTCAACTTCCTAATCAACAAAATGGGAGTAATACACCTTCCTAGCACAGTTACTGTAAAAACTAATCATGTAACTATTAAGAACCACAGGTATAGTGCCCCAAACTTAACTGATTCATAAACTATCATGGTTGTTTGTACTTATTGCCACTGTCACTGCTGTATATCACAAAAGTGATACAGCATTCTTTGTACTCCAAATGACCAAAACCAAGATTAATTCCAAGATGCCAGGGTTTTCCAACAACAAAATTTTCCAACAGTGAAATGGAAGGTGAAATTAATAAATTATTTGCTTCTAGAAGTGTTAATGGTATTGGACTGTTTTAAAGAAAACATCTATTGTATGCTAACCTCTTGCTTTAAAACTTTAAGAATGCTAACACAAAACAGAAACTAGATGGAGAAGGAAGATAGATGACACTAAAAATCAGTCATTTCTACTATGTCAAATTCTATTCCTCTATCTCATTCATGTCAATTTCTACCCCATACCTTGGATCAAAGAATTAAAATTATGTGAATGTTATACACCAGTGATAAATAAAATTAAAGCTACAAAAATATTTTCATCACACACACACACACACACACACACACACGACTTTGAATTTCACCTTCAGGCCTTACCAGCAGCCTGGTGTGGGTGACATTCAATCTCCACGAGCTTCAGCATCCTAGTCTATAAAACTGAGTGAAAGCATGTATTTTAGTGGGTTTCTATGAAAATCAGTCATACCTTATAGCAGTACAAGTCTGGCGTATAATAGGGCTTAAAAAATAGTAGCTATTACATTTTTGGCATGAAATCTTTTTTTGAATTGATTCAAACAGAAATAGAAACATCTCTAGTCACTGATCTTTCTTTATTAATTTGATAGAAAAAAAGGTGGAGGTATCACTTGCTTCCTGACCTTGTAGGTATGGTTAGTGGAAGATTCTAGTACCTTTTCTATTTCTTGCAGGTATGTTTCTTGTCATTTACTATCTACCACTGCCATGGCATAGAAAGCTCTTCTGATTTTTCATACGTAAAATTTATGAGCACTTTCAAAATGTATAAAGAGTATTCATAATTATTTAAAGGTGAAATATCAGGCATTTCCAAACCAGACTTGCTCTAAGAAAGTGATACTAAATTAGGGGTTATTATTTTATTTACAAAAAAAAAATCACAATATGTTTTCCTTACATAGCTATATCCTATAGGGCCCTTAAAATATAATTCAGTTTATAAAAACTAGATTTACATGTAAGTATTTATTTGAGCAGGTCACTTATTTTCTAAGAATGTCTAGAAATACTACAACCAAAAGATTTTGTAAATGTAATTTATAAGCTTTAAAGTACTTTTAAAACCTACGTTATTATCACAGTTATAACCATTTATATTATGTTTTGTTTATATTGTATTATTTTTTAATTCTCCAAAACTATTTATTGAAATCCATTTCAGAATTACAGGAATAGGAGGAGATATAAGCGCTGAACACAGGACTGAATGTGTATCTTCTAGAGGAATAGGTAATGGAAAGAAATGACAGAAGTATGAAGTAGACAGTTGATTATGCAGTTCCAATTTAGAGTCTGATGTATTCTTTCTCTTACAAGCCTATGGTAAGTTATTAATAGGTTCGGAACATGTAAGACCATGTGACCAAGCACCCCAAAATTGGACACTATGCCCTTGTGGAGACTACACAGCCAAAGGCAAGAGCAGCCAAGTTATTAGAACACTTACAAAAATACTACAACTGAGCTAACTATAGGCAAAGGTTTGGAGACCATATTAATGTACAGTGCTAGGCTGTCCCCAAGGGTGCTTTAGTATGTTGTTCCAAAAGCATTTCAAATAGAAATAAGGCACTTCCCTATTCTTAATCTTAAACCACACTCTAAATATGAATCAATGAATTTACTTCTCCTCTTTTACCTTTCCACCCATTGACCCCCTTCATGACTCTACCCCCCTCACAAGAAGGTCCTGTCAACTCACAGAGATATGTAAACTCTTGAGGCCTGACAAGGCGTATGAGCTATAGAAACTGAAAATGCAAAATAAACAATCATGGGAATTAAATTAGTAATCAAAAACTGTATTTCTTTAATTTACCATTTTACCAGTTAAGATTTGGACATAACTTTCAAGCGGTATTTTTATGTATGTCTTGTTCATTCTCCTTTGACCACTCCAAACCATCTCTCCTGATAGAATTTTTGGGCCATCATTTTATTCCCTAAAGTTCAGAATTAATATAACATTTACAGGGATGAAAATTTGGTTTAATCCTGACCTACAGTCAATTTAAGCAGAAGAAATTTAAGCACATTAAAAAATATATAAAGCTTTCCTGTAAATATGTCCATACATTATTATTCAAAACCAAAGATTTAAATATAACTATTTGGACACCATTCCCTTTTACTTTCTGAGCCAAGTTGTTCTGGGACAACAGTGCAACTAGGCCTTCATAAACGTTCACTTCCTAAAGTGACACCAATTTCACATATGCTTTCATATCAAATTTCAAGAGTCTTAAGATGCTGTCAATGTTATAACAAACCCTTTAATGTAAGAGTTGCAAAAATGTGGAAAAGTATCTACTGGAATTAAATAAATACAGTATTTCTATCCTTTACTAGGCTGCTTTATATTACTATTAAATTAATACCTAATAGATTAACTGTCTAAGGGCCTTTATTTCCCTAACATTTTCCCAATCATGATTCCTACAGCTAGCAGGCATCTCTCCAAACTCACAATACCAGAGAAAACTTATTGCTTTGGTTTTTAATAAAAGGTACAATTTTAGAAAAAATAAGATACAACCACGATATATAAAATAGATGACCTTTGTTGTTCATCTATTTTATATACAGTAAGACCTACTGTATAGCACAAGGAACTATATTCGATATCTTGTAATAACCTATAATGGAAAAGAATCACTGAATCACTTTGCTGTACACCTGAAACTAATGCACTGTAAATCAACTATACTTCAATAAAAAATATAAAAATAAAAAGAGATATTAAGCATAAAAGGTACAATTTTACAATTCTTGGCTCTGTTTAAATAAACACTCACAATAATTTGTATACAGGTTTACATTTACAGAATAACTCCGAAAGTCCATGACTAAAATCTACTTCCTAAAAAGGTTGATTTGGATTTTCTTTGTTTGTATTTATTTGTTTACTTGATTTGAACCCTGAACCTAACAACTTTGGTCTTTTTCACAGCAGTGGGATATATGAAACAATACTAGAGTCTGACACCCTCACACCATACACAAAAATAAACTCAAAATGACTTAAAGATGTAAATATAAGACATGACACCATAAAACTCCTAGAACAGGGCTTCCCTGGTGGCGCAGTGGTTGGGAGTCTGCCTGCTGGTGCGGGGGACTCGAGTTCACACCCCGGTCTGGGAAGATCCCACGTGCCGCAGAGCAGCTGGGCCCGTGAGCCATGGCCACTGGGCCTGCGCATCCCGGGCCTGTGCTCCGCAATGGGAGAGGCCACAGCAGTGAGAGGCCCACATACAGCAACAACAACAACAACAACAACAACTCCTAGAAGAGAACACAGGCAAAACATTCTCTGACATAAATAGTACCAATGTTTTCTTAGGTTAACCTCCAAAGGCAATAGAAATAAAAGCAAAAATAAACAAATGGGACCTAATCAAACTTCTAAGCTTTGGCACAGCAAAGGAAAACATCAACAAACTGAAAAGACAACTTATGGACTGGGAGAAAATATTTGCAAACAATATAACTAACAAGGGCTTAATTTCCAAAATATACAAACAGCTCATATAACTCAATACCAAAAAAACAAACAACCCAATGGAAAAATGGGCAGAAGACCTAAATAGACATTCTTCCAAAAAAGATGTACACATGGCCAAAACACAATGAAAAGATGCTCAACATCGCTAATTATTAGAGATGCAAGTCAAAACTACAATGAGGTAGCACCTCACACTGGTCAGATTGGCCATCATTAAAAAGTCTACAAATAAATGCTGAAGAGGGTGTGGAGAGAAAGGGAATCCTCCTACATTGTTTGCAGGAATGTAAATTGGTGCAGCCACCATGGAAAATGGTATAGACACTCCTCAAAAAACTAAAAATAGAGTTACCATATGATCCAGCAATCCCACTCCTGGGCATACATCTGGACAAAAAATTAATTCAAAAAGATACACGCACCCCAGTGTTCACAGCAGCACTATTTACAAGAGCCAAGACATGGCAGCAACTTAAATGTCTATTGACAGAGGAATAGATAAAGAAGATGTGGTGTAGAGATAACCTCATCCACCAGAAGGCAGAGAGCAGAAGCAAGAACTACAATCCTGCAACCTGTGGAACGAAAACCACACTCACAGAAAGACAGGTAAAATGAAAGGCAGAGGACTACGTACCAGATGATGGAACAAGATAAAACCTCAGAAAAACAACTAAATGAAGTGGAGACAGGCAATCTTCCAGAAAAAGAATTCAGAATAAGGATAGAGAAGATGATTCAGGACCTCGGCAAAAGAATGGAGGCAAACATCGAGAAGATGCAAGAAATGTTTAACAAAGACCTAGAAGAATTAAAGAACAAACAAACAGAAATGAATAATACAATAACTGAAATGAAAAATACACTAGAAGGAATCAATAGCAGAATAACTGAGGCAAAAGAACGGATAAGTGACCTGGAAGACAGAATGGTGGAAATCAGTGCTGCAGAACAGAATAAAGAAAAAAGAATGAAAAGAAATGAAGACAGCCTAAGAGACCTCTGAGACAACGTTAAATGTACTAACATTAGCATTATAGGGATCCCAGAAGGAGAAGAGAGAGAGAAAGGACCCAAGAAAATATTTTGATTATAGTGAAAACATCCCTAACATGGGAAGGAAATAGACAATCAAGGCCAGGAAGCACAGAAAGTCCCAGGCAGGATAAACCCAAGGAGAAACACCCAAGACACATAGTAATCAAATTGACAAAAATTAAAGACAAAGAAAAATTATTAAAAGCAACAAGGGAAAAATGACAAATAACATATAAGAGAATTCCCATAAGGTTAACAGCTGATTTCTCAGCAGAAACTCTAAAAGCCAGGTGGGAGTGGCATGATATATTCAAAGTGATGAAAGGGAAAAACCTACAACTAAGATTACTCTAACTGGCAAGTATATCACTCAGATTCGATGAAGAAATCAAAAGCTTTACAAACAAGCAAAAGCTAAGAGAATTCAGCACCACCAAACCTGCTCTACAACAAATGCTAAAGGGACTTCTCTAAGTGGGAAACACAAGAAAAGGACCTACAAAAACAAAAACAAAACAATTAAGAAAATGGTAATAGGAACATACATATTGATAATTACCTTAAATGTGAATGGATTAAATACTCCTACCAAATGACACAGTTTCACTTAATGGATACAAAAATAAGAACCATGTATATGCTGTATACAAGAGACTCATTTCAGACCTAGGGACACATACAAACTGAAAGTGAGGGGATGGAAAAAGGTATGCCATGCAAATGGAAATCAAAAGAAAGCTGGAGTAGCAATTCTCATATCAGACAAAATAGACTTTAAAATAAATACTATTACAAGAGACAAAGAAGGACCCTACATAATGGTCAAGGGATCAATCCAAGAAGAAGATATAACAACTGTAAATATTTATGGACCCAACATAGGACCACCTGAATACATAAGGCAAATGCTAACAGCTATAAAAGAAGAAATCGACAGTAACACAATAATAGTGGGGGACTTTAACACCTCACTTACACCAATGGACAGATCATCCAGACAGAATATTAATAAGGAAACACAAGTTTTAAATGACACAACAGACAAGATAGATTTAATCGATATTTATTGGACATTCCATCCGAAAACAGATTACACTTTCTTCTCAAAGGCACACAGAACATTTTCCAGGATAGATCACATCTTGGGTCACATCTCAAGCCTCAGTAAATTTAAGAAAATTGAAATCATATCAAGCATCTTTTCTGACCACAACACTATGAGATTAGAAATAAATTACAGGGGGAAAAACGTAAAAAACACAAACACATGGAGGCTAAACAATATGATACTAAATAACCAAGAGATCACTGAAGAAATCAAAGAGGAAATCAAAAAATACTTAGAGACAAATGACAAAACACGACGTTCCAAAACGTATGGGATGCAGCAAAAGCAGTTCTTAGAGGGAAGTTTATAGCAATACCTCAAGAAACAAGAAAAATCTCAAATAAACAATCTAACCTTACACCTAAAGGAACTAGAGAAAGAAGAACAAACAAAAGCAAAAGTTAGCAGAAGGAAAGAAATCATAAAGATCAGAGCAGAAATAAATGAAATAGAAATGAAGAAAACAGTAGCAAAGATCAACAGAACTAAAAGCTGGTTCTTTGAGAAGATAAACAAAATTGATAAACCATTAGCCAGACTCATCAAGAAAAAGGGTGAGGACTCAAATCAATAAAATTAGACATGAAAAAGGAGAAGTTACAACAGACACCACAGAAATACAAAGCATCCTAAGAGACTACTACAAGCAACTCTACGCCAATAATATGGTCAACCTGGAAGAAATGGACAAATTCTTAGAAAAGTACAACCTTCCAAGACTGAACCAGGAAGAAACAGAAAATATGAACAGACCAATCACAAGCACTGATACTGAAACTGTGATTAAAAATCTTCCAATAAACAAAAAAGTCCAGGACCAGAAGGCTTCACAGGCAAATTCTATCAAACATTTAGAGAAGAGCTAACACCCATACTTCTCAAACTCTTCCAAAAATTTGCAGAGGAATGAACATTCCCAAACTCATTTTATGAGGCCACCATCATCCTGATACCAAAACCAAAGATACTACAAAAAAGGAAAATTACTAACCAATATCACAGATGAATATAGATGCAAAAATCCTCAACAAAATACTAGCAAACAGAATCCAACAACACATTAAAAGGATCACACACCATGATTAAGTGGGATTTATCGCAGGGATGCAAGGATTCTTCAATATATGCAATTCAATCAATGTGATACATCATATTAATAAATTGAAGAAAAACAACTATATGATCACCTCAACAGATGCAGATAAAGATTGTGACAAAATTCAACACCCATTTATGATAAAAACTTTCCAGAAAGTGGGCATAGAGGGAACCTACCTCAATATAATAAAGGCCATATAGGACAAACCCACAGCATACATCATTCTCAATGGTGAAAGACTGAAAGCATTTCCTGTGAGATCAGGAACAAGACAAGGATGTCCAGTCTCACCACTATTATTCAACATAGTTTTGGAAGTCCTAGCCACGGATATCAGAGAAGAAAAATAAATAAAAAGAATACAAATTGGAAAAGAAGAAGTAAAACTGTCACTGTTTGCAGATCACATGAAACCAGCTATACATAGAGTATCCTAAAGATGCCACCAGAAAACTACTAGAGCTAATCAATGAATTTGGTAAAGTTGCAGGATACAAAATTAATGCACAGAAATCTCTTGCATTCCTATACACTAATGATGAAAAATCTGAAAGAGAAATTAAGGAAACACTCCCATTTACCACTGCAACAAAAAGAATAAAATACCTAGGAATAAACCTACCTAAGGAGGTAAAAGACCTGTGCTCAGAAAACTATAAGACATTGATGAAAGAAATCAAAGATGACACAAACAGATGGAGAGATATACCATGTTCTTGGATTGGAAGAATCAATATTGTGAAAATGACTAGACTACCCAAAACAATCTACAGATTTAATGCAATCCCTATCAAACTACCAATGGCATTTTTTACAGAACTAGAACAAAAAAATCTTAAAATTTGCATGGAGACACAAAAGACCTCGAGCAGCCAAAGCAGTCTTGAGGGGAAAAAAATGGAGCTGGAGGAATCAGACTCTCTGACTTCAGACTACACAACAAAGCCACAGTAATCAAGACAATATGGTACTGCCACAAAAACAGAAATATAGATCAATGGAACAGGACAGAAGGCCCAGAGATAAACCCATGCATCAACTAATCTATGACACAGGAGGCAAGGATATACAATGGAGAAAAGATATCCTCTTTAATAAGTGGTGCTGAGAAAACTGGACAGCTACATGTAAAAGAATGAAATTAGAACACTTCCTAACACCATACACAAAAAAAACCTCAATATGGATTAAAGACTTAAATCTAAGACTGGACACTATAAAACTCTTACAGGAAAACATAGGAAGAATATTATTTGACATAAATCACAGCAAGATCTTTTTGACCCAACTCCTAGAGTAATGGAAATAGAAACAAAAATAAACAAATGAGACCTAATGAAACTTAAAAGCCTTTGCACAGCAAAGGAAGCTATAAACAAGATGAAAAGACAACCCTCCAAATGGGAGAAAATATTTGCAGACGAATCAACAAAGGATTAATCTCTAAAATATATAAAGAGCTCATGAAGCTCAATATTAAAAAACCATACAACCCAATCACAAAATGGGCAGAAGACCTAAATAGACATTTCTCCAAAGAAGACATACAGATGGCCAAGAGGCACATGAAAAGCTGCCCAACATCACTAATTATTAGAGAAATGCAAATCAAAACTACAATGAGGTATCACCTCACACCAGTTAGAATGGGCATCATCAGAAAGTCTACAAACAACAAATGCTGGAGAGTGTGGAGAAAAGAGAACCCTGTTGCACTGCTGGTGGGAATGTAAATTGATACAGCCACTATGGAGAACAGTATGGAGGTTCCTTAGAAAACTAAAAATAGAATTACCATGCGACCCAGCAATATCACTACTGGGCATATACCCAGAGAAAAACATAATTCAAAAAGACACATGCACCCCAATGTTCACTGCAGCACTATTTACAATAGCCAGGTCATGGAAGCAACCTAAATGCCCATCGACAGATAAATGGATAAAGAAGATGTGGCACATATACACAGTGGAATATTACTCAGCCATAAAAAGGAAAGAAATCAGGTCACTTGTAGAGATGTGGATGGACCTAGAGACAGTCATACAGAGTGAAGTTAGTCAGAAAGAGAAAAACAAATATCACATATTAACGCATATATGTGGAATCTAGAAAAATGGTACAGATGAACCATTTTGCAAGGCAGAAATAGAGACACAGATGTAGTGAACAAATGTATGGACACCAAGGGGGGAAAGAGGTGGGGGGGGTGGGATGAACTGGGAGATTGGGATTGACATGTATACACTAATATGTATAAAATAGATATAAGAATCTGCTGTATAAAAAAGTAATAAATTAAATTTTTAAAAAAGAAGATGCGGTGTATATTTACAATGGAATACTACTCAGTCATAAAAAAGAATGGAATAATGCCATTTGCAGCAACATAGATGGACTTAGAAATTATCACACTAAGTGAAGTCAGTCAGAGAAAGACAAATATCGTATGATATAACTTATATGTGGAACCTATAATATGACACAAATGGACTTATTAATGAAACAGAAACAGACTCACAGGCATAGAGAACAGAGTTGTGGTTGCCTAGGGTAATAGCGGGGGTGGGGGTAAATTGGGAGTTTGAGATTAATAGATGTAAAGTATTACATATAGAATGGATAAACAACAAGTCCTACTGTAACAGTACAGGGAACTATATTCAATATCCTGTGATAAACCATAATGGAAAAGAAAAATATTTTTTAAATAAAAGAAGCTCATAAATACAACATTTAAAAAAATTAGAGTCTGATATGTGGATTCATGTCCTAATCCTACAAAGACACTACATCTTTGTAACTTCCTATTTTGTATACTTTATTTGTATAACTCCAAATGAGTGGCTTTGAATACTTGTTCTCATAGATTATGGATTTTAAATCGTGTCCACTATAATATGGGGTATCAGTAGCTAATTTTGTCAATTAGTCAACAGTGTATTCAAAAATATCCCCTAATGAATGCTTTAGTAATAATAATTTCCAGATAGCACAAAAATCTTCTGTATTGTTTATAAGATAGAAACTCTCCCAAAATTTATCTTTAATCACAATTCCTATCAAAGTCCCAGTTGATTCTTCACAGATACTGACAATCTGGTCCTAAAACTTATACAGAAATGCAAAGGATCCATATAGTCAACATAGCTTTGAAAAAGGAAATCAAAGTTGAATTTCCCCAATTAAAAAATATATTATAAAGCCTCCTAAGTCAAGACAGTATGGTACTGACATAGGATAAACATATAGATTTAAAAAACAGCATTAATAGTAAAAAAGTAAACTCATATTTATGGTTGACTTTTGACAAAAGTTCCATGGCATTTCATTAGGAAAGGATGGTCTTTTTAGCGAAGGGGCTGAGAGAAAATTGGATATACATATGCAAAGAGATTAATTCAAACCCTATCTCACACCATACACAAAAACCTAACTCAAAATACATCACAGACCTAAATGTAATAACCAAAATTATGGAAGAAAACATAAGAGGAAGTCTATGTGACTTTGAGTTAGACAGAGTTTTTCTTAGTTACATCAAAAGCACATTCCGTAAAAGGAAAAAATAAATTGGATTTTTTCAAAATCTATAAAAACTGTCTTTGAAAGATACCATCAGGAAAAGGAACAGAAACCTCTAGACTAGAAGAAAACATTAGCAAATCCTATGTCTGACAAAAGATTTACATCCAGAGTATACAAAGAACTCTTAAAACTAAATAGCAGAAAGACAAAAAGCCTAATTCAAAATAGGCAAAAGATTTGAATAGACATGTCACCAAAGATGATATATGAATGGCTATAAAAAGGGACATGAAAAGATGCTCAACATAGTCATTAAGAAATGCAAATTCAAACCACAATGAAATACTGCTGCACAGCCACAAAAATAGTTTAAATCAAAAAGAGACAATAACAAGTGTTGATGAGGATGTAGAGAAACTGGAACCCTAATGAATTGCTGGTGGGAACGTAAATTGGCAGTACTTTGTAAAAGAATTTGGCAGTTTCTTAAAATATTAAACATAAATTTACCATATCACCTAGCAATTCCACTCCTAGGTATCTACCCAAGAGGAATAAAAATATATATCTACACAACGACTTATACACAAATGTTTATATTAGCATTACTCATAACAGCAAAAAAGTAGAAACAATCCAAATGCCCATCAACTGATGGATGAATAAACAATGACTTATTATTCAGCAAGAAAAAGAATGCACTATTGATACATGCTACCACATGGACAAACCTCAAAAACATTATGCTAAGTTTAAGACGCCAGACACAAAAGACCAAATTTTATATGATTTCATTTACATGAAATGTAAAGGTAAATCTATAAAAAGAGAAAGTTGATGAATGGTTGCCTGGGACTGGGGATAGGAACAGAATGATTGCAAATGGATGTGAGGGACCCCTTTGGGGTGATGGAAATGTTCTAAAACTGAATTGTGGTGATGGTTGCACTGTTCTGTAAATGTACTAAAAATCATTGAATTGCACACTGGGGTGAACTTATGGTATGTAAATCATACCAGAAAAAAAGACATTGGGGGAAAAATCATTCACAGTATCCTTTTCAATTTGTCACATTTTAAATAATGATTTACCCTAGAAAAATCAGCTTGACATATTCTTGAATCTATCTTACTAATGAGAAATAATTAGGTTCTACTTAGAAAAATTTCTACGTAGGAACTTTCACCGTAAAATACCAGTTCAATGCCTTTTAAAACATTACTAATTAGAACCATCTATTTTGAAGTGACAAAATTCTAACTGGAGATCTACAGAGACACAGGAATTATCCACACTAGTAAACAAAATGGAGCACCGAATAATTAAATTTTAAAAGACAGATATTTCCACAATGAATTACTCATACTTTGCTAAGTATGTGTATACATAATTGTTATTTCCACAATAAATTACTCAGACTTTCTATTTTGTTGTAATAAACTGCTGAAGTTCTATTTATCCGTAAGCACACAACCAGTCAACACTGTGAAGACCCTATGCTATCTATACATAAGTTCCTCTGTCAATAAATGAACTGCCTATCTATGAACTGGGCACACTAAAATATTTGCTGGTAATATAATACTTTTATAATGGAAATGTACCTACCACATTTTAGTTGCCACTACAGTGCATTCAAATCCAAATTATAATGGAGATAGACAATTTGCACTAATCAGATTAGCTGATATAATTATCTGCCTGGCCACTCCTCTTAGCATGTTAATGTTTTTTGACTGTTAATCCTAATGAGTTTTACAGGACTCTTAACATCCAAATTCTTGCAATATGAATGAGCAGATAAGCCTTGTTAGGTTATTTCTGCCATTTGAGATAGCTCACCATTTAATTCTCATGCATCTCCAAAGTCCTCTTAACCTGACCACACTGCTCTGCCATTCCAGTGTAGATAATCTCTCACAAAGAGTTTCTAATTTTCTCACTTATTTTCTAATATGCCTCTACAATGTGCCTCAGTCTTCACTTAGCCACATCTAAACTTGGTGGTATGGTAGGCCCTTTACAATCTGAAGGTATGTTTCTTCCTTTATTTCTGATAAATTTTATTTTACTACAGTAATTATCATGAAACAGCTGGAGTAAGTCTCCTGCTACATTACCCATAAAACTGTTGATGACAATTTGAAATAATTCATCTCTATTTACTTCCAAATTCTAGAATGGGAAGCAAGTTTCGACTTTTGTATACTTTTTCACCTAAAGAGTAGGAAAACATTCATACTGGCATTAAGGTCCCATTATATCATCTCCCAACTAGTTCACATTTATAGCCTGTTGAATAATTGAAATTCATAAAATCTTTTCTAGCTCAATGGCATCTGAGTGGGTTCCTGGAAAGATGTTAAAGGTAAGGACAGGAGGTATCCAAGTTTAGTATAGTTGGAGCTGAAAGACAGTATTAAAATTCATTCAAGACACATAGGATATGACGTTTGATGGATGCAAATCCAGTCCTTAAAGATCCTGAGCTCTGGAGTTTTCCGAGCCACTAGAGTGGCTGCCCTCAAATCTGAGCCTGCACAGGAATTACCTTGGATTCTTTTGAAATACACTTCTTAGTTTTGAGGCTCAATCTGGGATTCTCATTTTAAATGGAGAATTCCCAGCTCCCACTACCTCACCCCCACTGCCGTGATTTTGAAACAGGTGCTTGCACACCAGACTTTAAAAAACAGGGCATCAAGTAGCATGATCTAAAAGCCGATGGTGTGGGTTCACTGCAGAAAGTGGTCATATATTTTAGGTGAAGCCAGGCAGAGGGAAGAGGAAAAATCTGGGGCCAAACAGCTTCATATGCTTGTGAAGGACAAAAAAAGGTTTAGGTCTGATAAGTTTAATTGGAAAGCAATACCAAGGCAGGAGCTGTTTAAATAATGCTGAAACTGGCTCATCAGCTCCATTCCCTGATCATCTGCGTTAAAGCCTAAACAGTTAATAATGTATTGAAAATATATG
This sequence comes from Lagenorhynchus albirostris, assembly GCF_949774975.1. Lineage (NCBI taxonomy): Eukaryota > Metazoa > Chordata > Mammalia > Artiodactyla > Delphinidae > Lagenorhynchus > Lagenorhynchus albirostris. Next base: position 106,935,085 of record NC_083097.1, on the reverse strand, counting down.
GATGTTCATTATGAAATGAAATCAGCTGGAAAAGGCAAGTACTAAACTTTCTAATCCCCAAGGGCCTTCTTAACACCACCATGCAAAAATCCTGTACGAATATCTGGTTAGCATTGAAATGGCTGAGTTCCCATTTTCTCACTTCTCTCAGTCTAGGGCTTGGCATTAGAATAAAGATGAGATGGAGACAAGATGATGTGCTCACTATGGCTGCACCCTAAGTGCACTCTGCATCAAATTATGGTCCTCACTTGGTTGTGGGAACCTTAAAATTTCCCTTCAGGAACACCCCCCATCCACCCACCTCATCCCCCACCAACAAATCATAATCCAAGGGGGACTACTGGTTCTCTCGGTGCTTTAAAATACGTCAATTACTTCCCTAACTCAATACAATTCCCATCTATCAGGAACCTGGAACTCCTCTGATTATTCTTTATTTTGCAAACACAAAGCCATAAAACCATCTGGGTAAAAATGTAATTGTAATTAAGCAGAAACATTCAATTGTGCATGAACTCAATAAAAATGTGCTCTGTTTTAGTACTGCATAAAAAATGTTTTAAGACTGCTATACAGAATTTCCTGAATTTAAAAAGGTATACTATTTTTATGATTCACCTAATAAACTTCAAATAAGTATATATTAATATTAAATATTATCTAATAAATATTATTAAATAAACAAAATTTCTTCTCACAAAATTGGTCCATGCCTGAAGCCTCTCAGGACACTAAGACACAGATTAACACATGATTAAAGGGGTTATTAACTTTTAAAGTATAATATCGCTTTTTCCATCAGCACGATTCTTTTTTTTTTAACATCTTTATTGGAGTATAATTGCTTTACAATGGTATGTTAGCTTCAGCTTCACAACAAAATGAATCAGTTATATACATACATATATTCCCATATCTCTTCCCGCTTGCGTCTCCCTCCCTCCCACCCTCCCTATCCCACCCCTCCAGGCGGTCACAAAGCACTGAGCTGATCTCCCTGTGCTATGCGGCTGCTTCCCACTAGCTATTTACCTTACGTTTGGTAGTGTATATATGTCCATGCCTCTTTATCGCTTTGTCACCGTTTACCCTTCCCCCTCCCCATAACCTCAAGTCCATTCTCTAGTAAGTCTGTGTCTTTATTCCTGTTTCACCCCTAGGTTTTTCATGACATTTTTTTTTAATTCCATATATATGTGTTAGCATACGGTATTTGTCTCTCTCTTTCTGACTTACTTCACTCTGTATGACAGACTCTAGGTCTATCCACCTCATTACAAATAGCTCAATTTCGTCTCTTTTTATGGCTGAGTAATATTCCATTGTATATATGTGCCACATCTTCTTTATCCATTCATCCGATGATGGACACTTAGGTTGTTTCCATCTCCGGATTCTTTTTACTAGAATTCACTATATCACTCCCTTAGAAAAAGACTGGAGTGTCTGCATATTGGCCACTCTAAGTACAGAAACTTCTTCCATGTGTCACTGTCAGCGGGAACAAAATCATCCATGCCGTTCTAACTTTTAAACAGGAAAACCATGGATGGTTTAAGGAGATGTGCACTTGAAGTTGATAAGGAAACACTGAACATTTAATAGTACCGTGAAAAAGACAGGTAGGACAAGTTGAGGCAAAGAGAAGTTTCCTTAAAAACTGTAAAGACCTTGAAGCAAGAACTATTTACCGTTTTGTTCTCTGGGTATTCGGCACAGTATATAGATGTGACTAGCTCACTACTGATGAACTTTTAGAGTGCTCTGCTCTTGAAAACAATGCTGCGATGAATAGGCTTATACATAAATCTTTTGCTCTTATGTGAATATTCCTCTAATATTGATACCTACAAGCAGAATTGCTGAAAACTAAGCAAGTTTAAAATTTAAATACATACCACACAAGAGGCTCTACCCAATTTACTCCCCTACAATGTATAAGGTTAAGTGTTCCCCAAGCGTGCCCACCAGATATTATTAATCTGCAATCTGTGCCAATCTATGAACCAAAAGTGATGATTGAGAAAAATTTTTCCCTAGTTTCCTAATATATGTGAAAAAACTGTGAATGTTTATTCGGTATTTATATTTCCTTTACAGCATATCCACAAGAAAGTTAACAGTGCTTATCTACGGATGTTAAGATTACAGATGACTTATTTTATGTATTTTCTAAACTCTCTACACTCAGCTTGTATTATTTTGTTATTAACATTTATCTTTTTAAAATACTCATAGAAAGGGACTTCCCTGGTGGCGCGGTGGTTAAGAATCTGTCTGCCAATGCAGGGGACACGGGTTCAAGCCCTGGTCCAAGAAGATCCCACATGCCGTGGAGCAACTAAGCCTGTGCACCACAACTACTGAGACTGCACTCTTGAGCTCTTGAGCCACAACTACTGAAGCCCGTGCACCTAGAGCCTGTGCTCCGCAACAAGAAAAGTCACCACAATGAGAAGCCCGCGCACCGCAACGAAGAGTAGCCCCCGTTCACCGCAACTACAGAAAGCCTGCGCGCAGCAACAAAGACCCAACGCAGCCAAAAAATAAATTAATTTACTTATTTAAATTAAAAATAAATAAATAATATACTCACAGAAAAAGAGCACTGGAATTAGAAATGAAAAAGACCAAACACCTAATAGAAAAATGAGTAGAAGAAATGAACAGAAAGTTTACAGGAAAGGAAATGAGAATAAAAATATGAAAAGATGGTCAGTCTCACCATTAATATGAAAAAAATGTAAATTAAAACTACTTTGAGATAACATTTCTTGCCCATTAGATTTTACAAAGATCAAAATTTTTAATAATACCTATATTGGTGACAGCATAGCTGAAAGACGTACTCTGTTTCTCTGCTGACCTGAGAGTGTAAAGTGGCATACCTCCATGGGGTACAATCAGGCAATATTGCCCCCAGATTACCAATATATTTGCCCTTTGACAAGGGCATGACATAGGCAAAACGACATATCCACAGTCTTATTCATTTAGCACTGTTCATAACAGGAAAATACTGGAATCCATTAAACGTACATCCACACCAAACTGATTAATGAAATTATGCCACATTTTTGCAATCAGATAAAATGGAAGTACCAAAACAGAAAGGGGATTCTCTTTATACACTCATTATGTGATAATCTCACACATCAGTGTGTGTGTGTGTGTGTGTGTGTGTGTGTGTGTGTGTAAATAATGTGGCTTTTAAAAGCTCTTAATGCATTTTATTTGTTTATGTGTCAATTACCTCTAGCTCACCCGCTAGAAACTAATAACCCTGGCCACCTCTAGAAAGGGATACTGAGCAATAACTGGGGAAAGGCTGCTGGAGGAAGATTTTCATTGCATAACTTTTTGGAGGTTCTGTGTGGTTAAGTCTGAGTCCTTGTAATTTTGAAAATGATTTCATTCTGCCTTTAGGTCTGAATGGTAATTTGGCTGAATCTAGGATTCAAAATCACATTTCATCAGAAATCTGAGGCTATCAGCTCATGACCCCCTAGCATCTGGTATTACTGATTCAATCTCTAATATCAATCTGACACTCATTGTAGATAATCTTTCCTTTATTAAACATGTAGGATTTTCTCTTTATCTTTGATTTTCTAAGATTCTGCCACAATGAGTCTAGGTTTGGGTCTCTCTTTCCTTATGCTACTCTCTGTTTAGTGGTTGGTCTTTCAGTCTGAAGACGTGTGTCTTCCTTTATTTATGGGGCAAATTTGATTCTGATACAAAAAAATTCTCTTTAACCTCTACCTAACCAACACCGGTTCCATCAACCAATTCATCTCAAATTACTGAATTAAATAACACTCTCCACACCGTCCAGAAAACATGATCACTGAGGCATGCAGTATGCCCAACGCTCACTGAGCTTAGATTCCTCTCTTGTCTTGTTGCAAACAATTACTTCCACTAGTCAGCCTGTATGTTCACCAAGAATCAGCTATATTTGCTTGAACATATGTTCACAACATTTTGTAATTACATAATTTAATCAAACCTAAATATTAATGCAAGTGAAATATGAGTGCAAAAGATGTCTTTGTTTCTATGAAAACTTTGGAAAACCCTGAGAAAGATTAAGTTGCTAAAAACAAAAAGTGCTGCAATTTTATTTGGGATGAAACTGTACAAGATTTGAAAGTTTTAAAAGTCCAGGATTCTACACATAAATTGCCTTGCATTTGTCTTTTAAATTTTATTCCAAATACAGAAACCTATATTGGAAATTGGTCTTGGTGCATCGTGAGTAAGGCTCACCTGGAGCACCAGTTATCTGACCTACACTCAAAGGCGTAGTATCTGGCCTCACATCCAAAGCTTGGCTAATGAATGTATATTTTGGTGACGTATATTAGAATCAAATGTTTAGGGTTCATTTGCATGCATTTTTAAAACTCTCTCCTTTAACTTATTTTTTTAAATTAACTCCCATTAAAGAAATTTGGCCTAGAGGGGTGGGATAGGGAGGGTGGGAGGGAGGGAGGGAGACGCAAGAGGGAAGAGATATGGGAACATATGTATATGTATAACTGATTCACTTTGTTATAAAGCAGAAACTAACACACCATTGTAAAGCAATTATACTCCAATAAAGATGTAAAAAGAAATTTGGACCATCTAAATCTATGATTCATGGCTCACAAATTTTCTTTCGTATTTTGCATCCATTTGTCCTTTATGTTCTATTCTGGGACAATTTCTGGGTTTGCCTTCTAGGTCACAAATTTACTTACCAGTTCATCTATGGAGTTTTTAATTCTAATAATCATATAATGTGAGTTCCATTGTATCTAATGTTTTTTGTTTTTTGTTTTTTTTGCCGTATGCGGGCCTCTCACTGTTGTGGCCTCTCCCGTTACGGAGCACAGGCTCCGGACGCGCAGGCTCAGCAGCCATGGCTCACAGGCTCAGCCGCTCCGCGGCATGTGGGATCTTCCGGGACCGGGGCACGAACCCGTGTCCCCTGCTTCGGCAGGTGGACTCTCAACCACTGCGCCACCAGGGAAGCCCGTATCTAATCATTTCTTTACAGACAGCAGCTGTCCTGGTTTTTTCCACGAATATATATCTACTCTTATTTTTCAGTTAAAGTATTCTATTTAATCTAGTAAGATTTTTGCTTCATGGTTTTAATCAACCAATTTGATGCCTCTCTTTTATATGGTTTGTTTTCTTAACGGTGTGATATTCTTAGGTGTCAGCTCATCTCTTTTTGTTGGTTTCCTACTCACCTATCCGTTGTGACCAGCTCTCCTCTAGTTATTTGGAGGGACAAGTGGGGCCATCTACTGCATGCAGGAAGCCAATGGCTCAACTTTTGAGAGTGGAGACTCTCTATCCTCTGGTGTCACCCACACGTCCGGGAAAGCTCTACTACTATTCTCTCCGCTCTTGCCTAGGGACACACATTTGGCCTCTGCTACCTGGCACAACTGGACAGCAGACAAAACCAATAGTGCTGTTATTCAAAGGCCCCTTGTGCTCATGGCCCTCTCTTTCTTTGCAAGTGCAGTAGCACCTCTGCCATAGCTGCCTCCATTCACACGTATTCTCTAATATCTATATGTTTTCCATTAATCCAATCCAATCTGTTTGCAGTCTTTCAGAAGATACTCAAAATGTCGGATGTACTGATGGCATTCTTTTAGAATACTGCTTTAGATTTATTTAGAATATCTTTTCTGTCATTCCTAAGATTTGGCTTGAACAAAGCAGCTGGATGTGTGACGTTATTCTGCAATTTTTTTTCATTTGGATGTTGACTCCACTTCTACTCCAGTTCTCCTAGGTATGTACTACCTTTTCCCTGTCTTCATACCCTCCTCTCCTATTTCCATACTGGTACTTGATAAAGTTCCTTGTCCAAAAGGGATGCCTCCAAATACTTAAGTGTTCAAAACTTTCCATGGTACCAAATACTTTGATTCGCATAAGGGAGTAAATTGAAAAAAACAAAAAACAAAAAACGGAATTTACACAAGGCTGCAGATTTTGCATGAAGAGCTAATCAGCATAACTACTATATAAAACTCTAAATTTATACAAATTTAAGTTTAAGTAAGTCTTAGTAGTTACTCTTTATCATCCTGGAAAAGTAATCTAAATATTACTGATAGCCAGTAATCATCAATCTAAAGAGAATCACAGGCAAGGAATGTACTGACGTAGTTTATCTTGGCCCAGTGCTTAGGTGTGCTTTTGTTAAAAAAGTGTTAATTTTGAGCAAACATGATTGTTTCACTCTTTCGTGAAATTTAATTTGTTGCTTTTTGTACTTTAATTTTTTAGAGATTACTATTTAAAACAGAATAACGTACTATATGTGTAATATTCTATTCAGTGATTTTTACTGGGTGCCTACTAAAAACTAGATATCTTCCCATGTTCTGGAAATGAAGAGATGAACAAGAGAGTATCATCATAGCACTTGGGACATTCCTACATCTGTACGTAACACAACCTACTTTATTTCCCTATTTATATCTGTGACTGGCAAGCCAGGTTGGGAACTCCTTGAAACATACCAAGGCTTTCTCCTCTCCTTTCTGTGTTCTCTGTACCTACAAAATGGCTTGCTCAAAGGAGTCGTTCAATAAATGCTTAATTACTTAATATTACTTATGTGCCCATTAGATCTCAATTATTTTTCAGTATTAGAGACTAATAAGGGAAAATAGTAAGAACACTTCATACATTAATTGCTAGATATACAAATACAATTTGTGCATTTTACAAATAAGGGAAATAAGATCCAGAAAGATTAAGTACTTTGAAGAGGCAACACTGGAACCTGTAACCAAAATCTCCATTCAATCACTTTTCCCTTTACAGCACAAGTTAGATTGATATCTGGAGAATGAATTGGCCAGTCTTAACAAATGTTCACCGCTTTGCAATACTTGATAACTGTTATCTATTTCCTTTGATAGACATTTAGAACCTTTCAAATATGTAATAATTCAAAAGGTGTTGAGGAGTTCAGGCACAAGTGGGTAAAACTTGCTACTGAGAGAGGGGAAGGGAAGGTGTACTTTGTAATCTACTCTTTCCTGTGCAACTGACAGTCAGAAAGCTTTTACTGAGAAGAAAAAACTGTTGCAAACTAAAGGAGTTGCATTTATAAAGAATGCACCTTCATATAAAGACATCATGATGCCTCACATTAGAATTACCGGATCACAGAATTTAAATAGAGAAAAACAAGAATGCAATCCTTCGATAATCAACAGTTAAACAGAAAAAGCCTGTACTCAGGCAGACAAGGCTTTTGAGGTCTGATTTCACCAGACAGTTTAGGATCACTTCCCCTTATTGCACCTTCTGGCCTCGTCAGAAGAAACTTTTTTTTCATTCGCTTGTTAGGCTCTGCATTTTCTCATCTCCACTCAGTCTCTTCCTTCTATCTGTAACACTCCCAGCCCTTTCCTGCCTAGAGAAAGGCTCCTCATGCTTCAAAATCCACTGAAACTCTGCCTTGGGAAGCCTTCCCCAACTCCCCAAGCGTGGTTTAACCTCGGGCATAACATCTGATTTAACATGCTGCTAAGTCACTGTTTCATGACCACCTGTGTCATATCTACTTGTATATGATGTGCTTCTAATCTGTGAGCCCCTAATGCAGGCTCTAGAATATATTTAGCATGCAACAAAATTTTCATTCTATCATCCAATTTTAATTAAGTCATCAGATTCTCTCATTTTACTTATGAAAACTAGATCCCAGAGAGGAAAGGGACTTGTCAATCAGTAGGGAACAGGCCAATGTCAGAGCTCAGATAACAAATTATGCTTTCCCTTTCCTAATCCACCCTCATAAGGGAAAGGGCTGGCATGACAGAGTCTGGAGTAACAAACCCAACCTTCTTGGCTATTTGCCTAACTTTTTACTCAAAGTCTGACTGCTACACTGTATTGCTAGCAATGTCAGTTTTCTTCAACAACAAAGACTTCCCAGTTCAGAACACATACATATGTGGCTAATAGGAAAAGTGAGTAAAAGTCCAACATGATAAACAGGGAGGTATGTCAAACTCCTATTCAGTCTATGAAAAACCTACTCATAATTCTAACTTTGCTCCTTTAAGTATGGAGAGAAGGCAGAGCTCATTTGGAAAATCTGACCAAAAGCCCACATTTCAACACAGTGAAATGCTTTATCCCCTATTGCTTCTACCGCACCAGGAACTTTCTATATGTAATTATTTAATCCCCGGCCAAAAACCGGTGGACAATGAAATCCCCACAAAATATTTCCCCCAGTGAAGTGTTCAAACATCAGCTCCACAAAAAACATTTTTAAAAGCTTTTCATGTAATTTTCCATGCCATTTTTTTTTCACTCATGGCTAAAAATGACCATATTTGAATATTCATCATTATGAGCATCTGGTAAAATGCAGCCCTGTGTGGCACTTTACATCATTTGACTGTGGTATCTCAGAAGGGTATAGGTAAAAATTTCCAGTTTCATTTTGTTTGGATTTTTAACCATCTTTTTCCATTTCATGGCTTTGGGTGCCTTTGATTGTGCTGATATTTTCTGCTGTCCATTACTATTGGATTTTTCTCCAAATGAGCAGGTTGCTTTCAGAGAAGTCCTTGTGGATTTCATCAATGGCTCACTTGGAATATCAAAATGAAGCCACAAATCACGTGCGTGTTTACAATATTTTGTGGGGTTTGCCTTAAACCAACAGTAAAGTCCACTGTGATGATGGCTACACAACAATGTGAATGTACTTAACACCACTGACTGGACATATAAAAATGGTCAAAATTGTAAGTTTTATGTTATGTATACTTTACCACAAAGCAAAGGTCAACTTACAGGAGGCAACAATTATCCCAAACCCTGGGTCAAAGACAGGGGGGGAAATGGAATGATGATCTGTATTATTCAGACAGGGCAAATGGCTTTTACTTTCTAGCTCCAACAGGCCTCTTAGCCAGGCTCTCATCCCTGCTATTTTCCTCCATGGAGTGGAGAAAAGAAAAGAAACTTTTGCCAAGTAAAATGTAAACCTTAGAAAAGAAATGTTAAATCATAGAACCATAACCCTTCAAGTACTGACTGGATTCTCATGTCATCCATTAGTCAACTGCTCGCAGCCTTTGAGTTAACTCCTTCTCCCCTCGTTTCTCACAGGAACAGTGAACAGGTGTCCCGTGTGAGCGTGAATGTGTTTAAATTCCAGACAGCTGTCAGAACGTAACTCCCTAGAGGACTGTTCTGACAGCTTTGAAGTGGGACATGAAAAAAACTATGAGATAATAGATGAGAAACTGGGGGTGGGGGCAAACGAGGAGATTCAGCAGTGAGCAGACTGGTTGTCTTCCAGTCTCCTAAAAGACACCACGTGGTGGGCTTATTTTGAAAAGCAGAAATAAAACCAGTCGGAAGAGTTGCAAGGAGACAGTTTTACCCAGTGTTATGAAGAAACTTATGACCATCTAGCAGAAGGCTATTAATCCAAACAATTAGCCTTCAGATTCACTGCCCTGGAAATGTTGTATGGGAAGTACACGGTAGAGACTCCGTGCAGGGGGTGCAGACTAGGGCCAAGGTCAGGGCGCACTTCGTAAGGGGATGAGGTGCAGGCAAATCAGCCTCGTCTACGAGGGGGAGAGGGAGGAGTGGCAGGGGGAAGAGGAGAGCTGGGGAAGGAAAGGCGCTTACCAGGCCACCTCCGCAGGTGCTGAAAGAGGCCAGCGAGCCAGGGTGCCGCAGCACAGCCCCGGTGTAGAAGCAGGAGGCGTCGGGTGGCGCCGGAGGGCGCGGGGCGGCTGTTGCCCGCGTGGGGCCCGGGCCCGGGCCCGGACTCGGCCGCTGTTCCACCGCGAAGCGCGGCGCCAGGAAGCGGCCGTCTCTCCGGAGCAGCAGGTATAGGTCCCGAGAGAAGGCCGGGATCCGCAGCAGTACCTCGTCGCCGTCCGGCTCTGCTTGCTGAGCCGGGGGGGGAGATGGGGGCGGCGGCTGCCACGAGGCCGGGGCGCCCGGGGACAGGGCGGCAGCCCCGCTGGATCCCCGCGGCACCTCCTGCGATTCGAGCTCCTCGTCTTCTTCGCCCCCCGGCGGCGGGGGTCGGGGCCGGGGCTCTGACCGGCCTTCCGCGGGCTCCTGGGGCGGCACCGGGGCCACGGAGCGCACCTCGCGGGAGCTGCCGGCCGCCTGAACCCGGGCGCCTCCGCCGCCCGTGGCGCCGCGCACCCAGCCTGGGTCCGCGCTGCCCCCGCTGCCGCCGGCCGCGTCCACCGGCTCCCGGCGCCAGAGCGCAGGAAACACGACTTCCCACTCCTCGCGGTCGGGGGCGAACTGCAGCCCTGCGGGCGGGGCAGACAGAGAAGTGCGAGGCTTAAGGTGCCGCGATTCCAGTAGCACAAGCGTCCCCGGGCACACACTCCGCACACAGGGCTCACGGGTAACGCGCTGGAGACCACCCGTCTAGCCCCTGAAACTCTCGCAACCCCTGAAGCCTAGCGATCAGATTACAGACCCCAGCACTTTCAAAATAAAAGTATGATTATCGGGGCAGGGGGAGGGGAAGAGTGGGGCTGCAAAGTTTGGTGACAGCACTTAGCTGTAGAAAAGAAAACCGGTGCAAAGACTCCAGCACAATTAAATGATTTCCTTAAGTATCTGCCAGAGCAAGGCAGAGCTATCAATTTCTTTACGTCCCAATTTTCCTCCAGGTGCTGTAAACGTACCTTTGCAAATCTTATTACGCTCGTGAGAGAAAAACTAAGCATTCCACGTTGTTGAAATGAGGCCGCGAGAAGTGCGCTTCGGTCAGGAGCGTGACCCTCTCACCCGCAACCGCACGCCGGTTTTTATTGCTTCCCGTGGAGCCCTACTCACGGCGCACAGCTGCGCCAGCCCTGCCGACCCGTGCGTGCCCGGTCTCCGCTGGGGGAAGGTGGAAAGCAAGTCCAAAGTCACGGAAGAACTTACCTGAAACTATCCCATTCGACAGGACCCCCAGCTGGTAGAGAAGGCAGCAGACGTGAGTCAGGCGCATCTCGCGGCTCTTCCCCATACCGCGCTCCCGGCCCCGCGCGCGCCTCCTTGCGCGATCCACCGCGGTCGCAGCAGCCGCCGCCAGCGCCGCAGTCGCCGCCGCCGCCTCCCGGAGCGCAAGGAGGCCGGGCGGCGAGTTTGCCCAGGCCCTTTGTCTGCCGCGGGGGGGGGGGGGGGGGGGGCTGTGTGACTCCGAGAGGCTGCTGGAGCACGGGTGGGGGTGGGGGTGGGGAGGAGCGGGGGCAGGCAGCGCGCGGCCCCGCAGCGCTCCGGCTCCCTGTCGAATTAGGTGATGAGTCTATTTTCTGTGTTCTGGACGTCGCAGGAGTTTCCGGAGCCCCTCAGGACAGCCCCACAGTCAGCCGAGAGCCGGCCGGCGCAAGACAGGCAGCGCTGCTTCGGGACAGGCGGAGGACTGCCCCGCGCGGGCAGGAGCGCCGCGGTGTCCGAGCAGAGGCTAGCCGCCTGCACCCACGCGAAACTGCCAGGGGCTGGTGCCACGGTCCCAGCAGCCGGGCGTGCCACGCTTCGCACCGTCCTCGGGACCGGAGGGCTCCAGGCTCCTACCCGCAGCGGCGCGGGAGGGAATTTGTAAGGGGATGAGGGGAAGACACGATTCGTTAGGTGGGGTGTGGAGAAGATTCAAGAGGATCCGACAAGAAAAAGGGACCAAGGGGCGCCCGCCAAGCGAGACTTTGCGGGACAAAGGTCCCAGAACACCGCACACGTGCTCACAAGCCCGGTTGGAGTGGGGTGGGGAACCAAATTCCCTCACCCGACTCCTGATTGGCCACTCTGGGAGGCCGGATTTGCATCCTTACGCGGCACCCCCTCCTCCCTGCTGAGGTGTGTGCAGGTAGAAGGGCCGTCCCCTCCCCAGCTCACCCCCTTACTCGGGTTCCTCCTTCAGTGGAGTTCTCCCCCCATCGACACATCACACAAAAGCCAAACTTAGTGCAGACTTGAGCACAAAGCAGCGGCCCCATTTACCAAAGACCTTTGATTTTTCTTCCCATCTTTGTCTCTGGGAATTTTCTAAGCCTGGAGATAATAATGTAATTCGTCATGGAGTGTGCTTCAAAAGTTCCCAGGACAGTAGACACCCTGACATTTCAGAGCCCCTTATCCCACCTTATCTTTCCGGCTTCCCATTCATCAGTGCTCTCAGTTTCTCTCTCTCTCTCTCTCTAACTCATGCACACACACACTCCTAATGAGGGTGAGATTAAAGAGACCGGCATTAAATACTGTATTCTAAAGATCTCAGGCCAAGTGAGATTATTTCGCCTTTTTTTTTTCCGTTAAAAAATGTGTTTTTGCTATGTTTCGTCTTTGGGGCGCAATTCAACCTTAAATATTCTTGCTTTTTCTCTTACAGCTCTTCCTAGTACCTACTCGCCTCTCTGCACCTCTTTCTCGGCCACATCAAACCTTTCACATCAGACTCAAGGGTGATTGATCTAACCTGCCATTTGCATCCTCTGAACTAGGCCAGACACCTAGAAATAAGAGTTAATGCAAATCAGTTTTTAAAAATTCCAGCACTGAGGTTGGTTCCCCACATCCTTTGTTGTTTTCCCTTCTGTTGCTAGTGTCAAAGGTGACTAGTATGCCTTTGAGGGAGGCAGATGATCTTATTTCAAAGGAAAGCCATTGTTTGAATAAGATGGGTACTAGAATACTTCCTTTGAGTTGTCCAGAGATTAAAAACAAACATAAAGACACTCTAGGTGTGTCTGTCTTCAAACCTTGTCTTGTAAAATCTCTAAAGCTGGAGTAACTAGGGTGGGTGTGGGTTTCCAGACACTCACGAAGTATCTAGGTTACTTAGGAGCCTACACCCTCCTTTTTATGGGACTCTACAGAGTTAAAACTAGACAAGAAATCAGAGGCAGTTTATTTTTAAGAAATAAAGCACATTTTTAACACAGAAGGTTAGTTTCAGTGAAACACCTCCACAAGGATTTGAGTGTTAAATAAAATGTTTCTCATGTAATTTTAACAAGAATATCAACAAAAATATAAAACTGTAAAAGGAATGCGTATTACATTGTGTGTATTTATTGGAATACATTTGTGATTCCTTAAAACTAGATGAGCCATACGATTAAATTAAATATATTTAAAAGCACAGGTTGCCTATGTAAGTTCCCATCTTTCCCTTTTTTCCCCTGCTATATATAGCCATTAACCCATTCCAATCCCTTACAGTAGAGGTTACTATTGTTACAGAAAAGTTTGCCTAATTCCCAACTGTCTCTACTCTTTCTCCTATTTGAAATACTGTTATAATTTATTTGTATATTTTCAAAGGCTTTTATAAATCATTTGTGTTGTAATGACTCATGTACATATTTCTTCTACTAGACTATCAATTTTTTGAAAAGGTAGGAATGATTTCTTTTATATACCTTTTTTACATCACCCTAATACAATGATTTATATAGCAAATGCATGTGGAAATTCTCTAAGATGCTTTAGAAGATGATAGATATTGATTGCTGTATGGTATTTTATTCCAATTCCTTGACCCAGAATTACAAGTCTAGATCTGTTGATGATCAGTTACTATCAGCATGATTTATCTGGCTTACACAGAGAATAAGCCTAAGAGAGAAATGACTGTGTGAAGATTTTGTGCTTATGTAAAAGAGACTTTAGAGGTGCAAATAAGAGCATCAGTTAAATTGGGTTTGAGTATGTACATATGTAAAAAAAAGAACTAGCCTGATTTGGAATTAAGTAAAATGTAAGTGGTGAAATAGAGGAGGAAAGGCAAGACTGTGACATGTGTGTGCATTACCAACCTTAGAGGAAGAAAAGAGCAGCTGGGAAAAACATGTTGGTTAAGACAGGTCACTACATATGTCACCAGATGGTAGCTAGCATCAACCAAGCACTGCTTTTATGGGGTGGAGGTAAGTGACAAAGCATCAGAGTAAGTGGAACCAACTGTTCTTATACCCAGGTGCTCACATGTTGCATTTTATAACCCATGCTTCTCTGTGTAGAAAGTTTGCTTTGAGGCCTTCAGCCCTTCCTCATTCTCTTCACTCATTGGCCCTAAGCCTCTCACAATGTAAAGCTAATCTCAAGTCCTTTCCTCTCCAAAAAACATTAAAATCTTAAGAAAATACAAAGAACCCTTTCACTGAGTTGCATGAGGATATCAACTCCCAGTAGCACTCACATCTAAATCGAAATCAAGACTTAAGCTAGTTCTGGCCATGATAGAGTAACAGGAACCAGATTTAACTCTCATCTTAAGCAATTAGGAAAAGAGACAAAATGTAAAAAACAATGGTTTTCAGATATTGGACAACGAGAGCCTAGGACTGTGACTATGAGAGAAAGGAAGCAAATAGGTGATCATTACAATTTCCCCAGCTTACTATCTGGAGGCAGTCTACAAGCTTCAGCACAGGGAGGAGAAATCCAAACAGAGCCCTGAAGACTAGCTGAGTTAAGAAGAGAAGACAGAGCAAGATGACTGGAATTTACAGGATACAGTACCAGAGAGGAGGGAGCTGCGTAGAGAGTGTAGAGGTTATCTATTGCTGCGTAACCAACTTAGCAGTTTAAAACAACAAACATTTCCTATCTCACATGGTTTCTGAGGATCAGGAATCTGGATATTTCTGCTCAAGGTTTCTCACAAGATTTCAGTCAAACTCTTGACCAAGACTAAAGTTTCTGAAGACTTAATGAAGGTAGAGGTTCTATTTTCAAAGTCACATAACTGTTGACAGGAAACTGTCACATCGACCTCTCCATAGGGCCTCTCATTTCACGTGTTGCCTCAGAACAAGTGATGCAAGAGAGAGATTGCACCCAAACTGGAAGCTATGGTCTTTTATAACCTAATATTGAAGATGACCTACCATTACTTCCACCGTATTCTCTTCGTTAGAAGCAAATCATTAAGTCCAGCTCACACTTAAAGGGAGAAGTAGCAAAGAATTTATGGACATGCTTTTAAATCCATCAGAGGGTGCTTATACCCTCTGGCAAAAAAGTTATTTGCACTTCCTTCATATGTAAAATACACTAATTCTTTCCCAAGGCTATCAAAAGGCTCATCTTATTAAAGCATTAGCTCAAAGTCCAGAATCTTACCATCTAAATCATGTCCATGTGAATGTGAATGTCCTCAGTGTAGTTCATTAAGTAGAGCTCCTCAGATTTAGTCTTTCTCTCTATATACACCTGTGAAACTAAAGGAACAATTTATCTGCCTCTCATACACCCAACATATTGTGGTAGAACAAACAGAGGATAATTGCTATAGACATTTCTGCTCAAAAGGGAGGAAAGGAGAAGGCACAAAGGAGTCACTGGTCCACAGCAATTCTGAAATCCCATTGGGAAAATGTCAAGTTCCTTGATGAGGTCTCAAGGTCTGAGAATAATTCTTCATAGCTCTGGTCTCTGCCCTCTGGGAACTTGTATCTACCCTCTGAGTCATCCTTCCATTTTCATGAAAGGTAGTATGAATTTGCAACTGAGTAGTTTTCTCAGTGGACTTCCTGACAGTAGAATTTATGGCTCCAATAACTTCTTATCATTTTATATAACCTCTGCCCCCTTCTGACCAGAAATGTCTCTACATATGTAATTCTATTTCTCAAACTTTGTGAGTCACCTGTGAATCTTTATGGGGTTCACCACTTCATTAGACACAGCCACACCCTCAAAGCTTCTTAAGATAAACCCTTCCCTACTTTGAGTTTCTGATGAAACTGTTAGAGACAGTGTTCTTAGGCTTCTTAGGAGCCCTATTGTTCGAGGGGAAGGATCTGGGAGAAACCCATTTAAACACTTTAGAGGGCCTTCACTCTGAGTGGCCACATGTGATCTTTATGATCTTTATGAGTTCATAACAAAGGATTTCACAGCCACACCTTTGGCTTTATCATTAGACCATGCTTTCCTGAAAGTGCCCTGCGTCTCATCTTTGATCTGATGCAATTTGACCTTAATTGTTTTGATTATTAAAATAAGTATGTGCTCTTAATTATTTAGCATTATTTTCCAGAAAAAGAGGCTGAAATTTTTCAGAGTCATCAAGTTCTGGCTGGTTTTTATTAACAGTTTTTCTTCAGTTTATTTCTCTCTCTCCTTTCACATTTTCTATAAGAAGGAATAAACCAGGTGGCACCTTCAAAATTTTTTTGGAAATCTTCTTAGGTTGATGAACCAGTTCATTAGGCCCATTTTTCCACTGCAGACAACAGTGTTGCTAAATTTAATGCCACTATATGAAAAGGATTCCTTTTCCTTTAGTTTCCTATAATATTTACCTCACTTTGCTACAAGCCCCTACCTATAGCCTTACCAAACATCATATGGCTTCAACTAAAAGCTTTTTTAAGGTATTAAACAAACTAAATTTGTAGTTAAAAAACTTTCAGAAAAGAAATCTCTAGTTCCAGATGGTTTCAATGGTTAATTCTACTGAACATTTGTTTTTAAAGTAACACCAATTCTACATAATCTATTCCAGAAAATAGAAGACCACACTTTGCAACTAATTTTGTGAGCCTGGCATTACCCTCATACCGAAACCAGTCAAAGCCAGTACAAAAAGGGAAAATACAGACCGATATATCTCATGAATATAGATGCAAAATCTACAAAATATTAGCAAATTGAATCCAGCAGTATATAAAAAGAATAATGTAACATGACCAGTGAGGTTTATTTAAGAAATGCAAGGCTAGTTCAATATTCCAAAATCAATCAATGTAATCTACCATAACAACAGGCTACAGAAGAAAACCACATGACTATACCAATTGATGAAGAAGAGGCATTTTACAAAATTCAATATCCATTCATGATTAAAACCCTCAGCAAACTGGAATAGGAGTAGAAGGGAAATTCTTCAACTGGATACAGATTATTTATTTTTAAAAACTGCAGCTAAGAGTGAAGGACTGAATGCTATCCATGCCTGAGACCAAGGCATGGATGTCCACTCTCACCACTCCTATTCAGCACAGTACTGGAAATTCTAACTAGTACAATAAAGCAAGAAAAAGAAATAAAAGTAATTGGAAAAATAAATAAAGCTGTCCCTGTTTACCAATGACATGTTTGTCTACATAGAAAATCCTCAAAATAAACATTAAAAAATTCCTAGAGTAATAAGCAAGATCGCAGGATACAAGGTCAACACCAGAAGTCAACCAAATTTCTGTATACTAGTGAAAAATTGGAAATGAAAATGTATTAACATTTATATTAGCTTCAAAATAATGAAATATTTAGGTGTACGTTGAATCAAACACGTATAGGATCTGTATGCTGAAGACCACAAAACATTAAAAAATTAAAGACCTAAATAAATGGAGAGGCATACTGGGTTCACAGTGTGGAAGAATAAACAGTAATATTAAAGGTGACAATTCAGTCCAAAATATCTTTTTGATAGAAATTCCTATCAACATCCCAGCTGGATTATTTTGAAGATATAAAATTGATTTTTAAATATATATGGAAACAGAAAGAAACTAAAATAGTGAAAAAGTTGGCAAAAGAGAATAAAGTCTGAGGGCCCAACACCATCTAGTATTAAGGTTTACTCTATAGGTACAGTAACCAATAGATTGTTGTATTCCATAGATCCATGGATCAGAAGAGAGAATCCAGAAATATTTTCACATAAGTATGCAACTGATTTTTGGAAAAGGTACAAAAGCAATTCAATGGAGAAAGGGTATCTTTTTAACAAATGGATTTGGAACAACTGGACACTGAAGACAAAAAAATAGTTTAAAAATTCTTAACTGAATTTCATACCTTATAGAAAAATTAACTCAAAATGGATCATAGGGCTTCCCTGGTGGTGCAGTGGTTGAGAGTCCGCCTGCCGATGCAGGGGACATGGGTTCGTGCCCCAGTCCGGGAAGATCCCACATGCCGTGGAGCAGCTGGGCCCGTGAGCCATGGCCGCTGAGCCTGTGCTCCGCAACGGGAGAGGCCACAACAGTGAGAGGCCCACATACCGTAAAAAAAAAAAAAAAAAAAAAAAAAATGGATCATAGATCTAAATATAAAATGTAAAACTAATAAACACAAAACTTCTAGAAGGAAACATGGAACGAACTCTTTAGTCTTCATGACTTAAACAAGGAGTTATTAGACATGACACCAAAAGCAGACTCTGTAGAATAATAATAATAATTTTTAAAATTAAAATAAAATCATTTTAAAATGACAGATTGGAATTCATCAAAATTAAAAACTTTTTCTCTGAAAAAGACCCTAATAAGAGATGGGCCATAGACTGGGAGGAAAAGATATTTGAAAACCACGTATCTGACAAATGATTTATATTCAGAATACTAAAAAAAAAAAAAAAAAAAAAAAAAAAATCTTTGAAATAATTACTAAGAAAACAAACAATCCAACTAGAAAATGGGCAAAAGACTTGAAAAGCAAGTATATACAGGACAAATAAGCACATGAAAAGATATTAAACATCATTAATCAGTAGAGAAATAGATATTAAAACCATAATTAAATATAATTATATGCCTATTAGAATGGCTAAAATATAAAATACTGAAAATTCCAAGCACTGACAAGGATGTGGAATCAACTGGAACTCTCATACATTAAATGAACTACAGAATGGATCTCAAAGGTATTATGGTGAATGAAAAATCAATCTCAAAATGTTGCATGCTATATGATTCTTTTTATATATTATTCTTGAAATGACAAAATTATACTTAAGGGGAACATATCAGTGGCTGCCAAGGATTATGTTTTGGAGGAGTTTGTGTCTATAAATAAATGGCAAAAGGGTGTTTTATTATCATGTGGAACAGTTCTGTATTTTAATCATGGTTGTGGTTACATAAATCTATACATGATAGTATTTCATAGAATTACACACACACACACACAGACAACGCACCTGGTGAGATCCAAGTAAGGTCTGTAGTTTACTTAATAATATTGTACCTATGTCAATTTTCTGGTTTTGATAATATACTATGGTTATATAAGACAGTATCATTGATGAAAATGGAAGAAGGATGCATAGAAGATATCTGTATTAGATTTACAAATTTTCTGAGTACAAAATTACTTCAAAATAAAACCTCAAGTAAAGCTTCTTCAAAGTATTTTAGGCTTTCACTGATACTTTCCTCAATGTCCACTGCCCAGCTCCAGGGCCATTCTTAAAATTTAAGCTGTTGGTACAGCAACACCTACTTCAAAGTACCAAAATATGTATTAGCTATCTATTGCTATATAACATTGCCCCAAAACTTAGCATTTAAAGAAATAAACATTTATCATCTCACACAGTCTCTTAGTGTTAAGAATCTAGGAAGGGCTTAACTGCGTAGTTCTGGCTCAAGATTTCTCAGAAAATTGCAACTAAACTATTGGCCAGAGCTACAGGCTACAGTCACTGGTGATTTGACTGGGCCTGAAGGTTCTGGCTTCCCTTAAAGCAGTTATCCAAGAGGGAGCAAGAGAGTGCACTCAAGAAGGAAGCCACAATATTGTGATAGTCTAACCACAGAAGTGATATCCCATCACTTCTGCTATAATCTAATTGTCCAACATGGGTCACTAAGTCCAACTCATACTCTAAGGGAAGAGAACTAAATTCCACCAATTGATGGGAGGAATATCAAAGAATTTGTCAACATATCCTTACAACTACTACAGAGGAAGAGGACACTGGGTATTTGCTGAGTGAACTTTAAAATAATTTATTGTGTTCTGATTTGTGCATGTGTGTAAAGAAACTACCCCACAGTATAGGGTCGGGGGGAAGGCAAAAAGCATCAGGCCAAACAATACTTCAAGTTCTGTGTATTCCCACCAGCTAGAGTGGAAGAACCTCATTATACGAGGGACATTTGATAGTGCTCTCAGAATATTATCTGCTTAGCAGTGGGGCTAAATTAGCTCTATAATTAAAACTGATTTGACCCCATTCCTACATAGCTTAAAAGTCAGCCTCAAAATGACCCATCTGATTCCAAGTCAAGTTCATTGTATTTAAAGGAATAATAGTAGTAAGCGGCAAGGATGTAAAATTCTCATTCTCTTGCAGCCAATAAAAAAATTCCAGGCATGCAAAAAGCAGAAAAATGTTTCCCATAACAAGGAAGAAAATCAATTAGTAAAAACAGATTCGGATGTGACAGAAGTAATAGAATGAGCCAACACAATCATTAACACAGCTATCATAGATATGCTATAACTTTACAAGAAGACAGAGGAAAACATAAACCTGATGAGGAGGAAAATTAAAAAGACCCAGTTGTAAATTCTAGAGATAAAAAATACAATATTTCAAATGAAAAGACACACTAGATGGCATTAAAAGGAGATTAGACACTTCAGAAAAAAAGATTAGTGAATTTGAAGACATAGCAATAGAAACTGTCCCAAGTGAAGCACAGAAAGAAAGAAGAAATGACTTGAACGTTGGTGAGCTATTGAAATAACAAATGATCCAACATATGAGTAATTAGAGTCATAGAAGGAGAGAAGAAGTAGAAGTGGGAGGAGAAATTATTTGAAGAAAGAAGGCTGAAAATTGTCCAAACTTGATGAAAACTATAAACATATATGTGCAAGCAGAGCATACCTAATGAAAACTGTGCCAACACATATCTTAATCAAACTGCTATAGACAAATCAGAAATAGAAAATTTCAAAAGCAGTCAGAGGAAAAAAGACATTATGTAGAGAAACAAAGATAAGAATGACAGAAGATTTCTCATCCACAACCCATGTAAACCAGAAGAGGGAAAGAGGAAAAGAGGGAAAGGGGGAGAGAGTCTCCTTTAGCAGATACGTATTTTGTAAACACTTTCTCCTTGTCGGTGGCTTGCCTTTTCATTTACTAAATAATGTCTTTTGAGGAGCAAATATGTTTAATTTTAATAACGTCTAATTTATTAATTTGTCCTTTATAGTTTGTCCTTGTGGTTTCCTAAGACATTTTTGCATAACCCAAGATCAAATGCCTTTCTCTTACATTTTCTTCTAGAAGTTTTAAAGGTTTTCCTCTTACATTTACGTCTGTGATCCATTTTGATCTAATTTCAGTAGATGAGAAGAGGTAAGGTAAAGTTTCACATTTATATATATGGATATCCAACATCATTAGCAACTAGAGAAATAAACATTTAATGCAAATTAAAACAGTTGATGCTACATACCCATTAGAATGGAAAAAATTTTAAATATCTATAATGTTTGCTAGGGTGTGGAACAGCTGGAACTCTCATGCATTACTGATGTGAATGCTAAATGGTACAGCCACTTTGGAAAAAACGTTGACAGCTTCTGATGTTTCTTAAATATACATTTATCATACAACCCAGTAACCCAATTCCTAGATATTTACCAAGAGAAATGGATACATGTATATACAAAAGACTACTGGAATTTTAATACCAGCTTTTTATCCATAATAGCCCCAAACTGGAAAAAAAAACAACCATATGCCCATCAACTGATCAACGGATAAACAAATTTTACTCTATCCTTATGGTGGAATTCCAGACAGCAATAAAATGAAACAAACATTTGCAGCAACAAATATGTTGCTGATACATGCAACAATGTGTATGAATCTCAAAAGCATTATTCTAGGTGAGAGAAGCTTCCATGTGTATGAAAGCTTAGAAAAGGTAAAGTGATAGAAAGCAGATCAGTGCCAGATGCCAGGGCTGGCCTGAAGGCACAGAGGGCAAAGGGGCATGAGAGAACTTTCCTGAGTGATGGAAATGTTCCGTATCATGATTATGGTACCAGTGATGTGACTGTGTTTTTCAAAACTCATTCAAATTATACACTTAACATTGGTGAAATTTATTGTATGTAGATTATATAATAATAAACCTATTTAAAGAAAGACTTAAGATGAATATGTGACATCCCCAGTGCTTCCATCTTAGGCATCGATGAGTATATGTACAGGGAATAGGGATCCTCCTTCAGGATTCCCCAGGTAAATAAGAGCTATGTCTGCCCAGGTGCTCAAACCATGAGCCCAGGAAGTCATCCTTGACTCATTCATCTTTTTGATCACCAACATGTAATCAGACTTTAAGACATAGCATTTGTCCCCTTCTAAATAGCTCCTAGATTCATTTACTCTACCCAACACTTCTAGCCATAACGTATTGCAATCGTCTCTCACTGGAAACACTGTCACGCCAAGTCACCTGTCTCTTATGTTCACTTTGTCTCCACTACAATCCAATTTTCACTCTGTAGACAGAGTGGTCATTTCAAATGAAAATAATATATTCTGATTAAAATCCTTCAGTGGCTTCCTAGTGCTCAAAGAACAAAATTCGATCTCCTTAACATAACCTAAAGGCCCTGTGTAATCTGAGTTGTTTCATGTCTTCAGTCCCATCACATTCTGCTCTTCCCTTTCGGATCTCTCTCAATTCTTAAAACATATTGTGATTTATTTAGCCTCAGGACTACACATGCTGTTCCCTCTGCCTGAAACATGTCCTCTCCCATTCTGCACATTAGCTTAGGTAACTTCTACTTATTCTTGATACATGCCTCTCTTCTCCCCTTCCTCAGGCATACTAAGTAGCAGGTTAGGTCTCATTGCTCTATGCCAAAATTGTACCTGGTTTTCTACTCAGAGTGTTCTGTGATCTAGCTGTTATTTGTAATTGTCTGTTCAATATCTGTCTTTACCCAAATCCTTCCAACTATCCCACAATTCTGCTCCCTCGGGATAATCACTGTTAGTTTTTTTCCTTCCAGACTATCATAAAACAAAAGCATATTGACAAATGTCAGCATAATACTATATGACAGACAAAATTAAAATATATAAATATACATAGCCTTCCTTCTCTCTTGCCATCTGAGATGTTCTAAATTCCCCCTGCTCAGCACATGGGCCAAGCAGTTGGTTAATAAGATGGAAGCTTATTATTTTTTTTCAAATCCAAGTCATGCAAAGAACCGTTAGAAGGAAAAGCATATCTGAGAAGGAAGGAAGAAGTAATGAGAAAGAAAAGACCCTGTGAAAACTGAGTTTCATCAAACTTTTGAAAAAAGTGAGACAAAATGTTGCAGTGGCAATTTCTATGCTGTGATGAATGGACTTTGAAAAGATTTATAAAAGAAAAAAGATGATTACAAAGTTTCGTTATGTGTTACATAAACTATTCAGCATTTGAAAGTATATAGACATTTTATTGCTATTCTTTTATCAATAAAAGAAGGGGTGGTGAACATGGAACTTGCATTTTATTTTTGTGTGCAACACAGGGCCTGAAATGTCTCAGTTTTGTTTGGATTACCTATAATGATCACTACTGTACAGGAATTGTGTTCTACCTAAAGAGGTGTTTTAAGGTCTTTCAATAGTAAAAGAACCAGGATTAAAAATCTAAAAATGAGGGTCTTCAATCCTCAAGTCAGTAAAGTATGTCATAATAAAGTTCTTCAGCTTCATGAACAAGAAAAGACCATAATTCAGGCTTTTTTATTTACCACTTCTATCTTATATATATATTTCTTTGCCACTGAACGTTTACTCATTATTTACACATACCTGTTGGGACTCCAATTCCAAGATTAAGAAATACTGATCTAGAGCCAAGAGCTCCCTTCTTGGACTTTTTCATTGGTTCCCTTGGAGCAGTATCCTACTAAGTAGCAATGATCATCATTGTAATGATCATTATCTGAAGACTAGAACCACTGTACCGAACACAAAGCCTTAGGCATCTTGTGTTATATAATTTAGTGTCTTTTTTCCAGTTAGCAGTATGCTTAATTCCAACACAATTTGAAGTGATGCATCTTCGAAGAAATACCCTAACCTACTAAACACTCAATAAATGTTTATTGAATAACTGAATGAATGAAATAAGATAGTGTCATCTACATGTGATCCTGCCAGAGGTGGGAGAAGGACTCAGATGAGATAAAGATATGCCTTTTATGTCTATAGTTCTATGATTATTATAAGTACTCAAAATATGTGTATGTGCGTGTGTGTGTGAGAGAGAGGCAGCGAGACAGAGAGAGACAAAGACAGAAGTACTAAAAAATGTTTTCAGAATAATTTTGATACAAAAAGTACACCACTGGCAAAAAAAAAAGTTTGAAAAATACTCCCTTTATAAGCTGACTATTGATGGTAAATTAACCACTAGCATGGAATGGAAGTAGAATTTCATATTAGTGGGGTGTTACAGACCTTTGCTCTGTTGAGGTTTTAACTGCTCATCATTTGACCTCCCTTTGTATGTTATGAGAATCTCCCAGTTGAGAAACATGCTGGGGCAGAGGGGCATTGACTCCCACCAACGTAGCCCAAAAGTCCAGATTATCATTCCCCTTATCCACCAGGGTGCAGACTCACGACCTAGGCTTAGCTAATTGAATGTTCATAGCTTGCAGATCTGGAACCAGTAGCACAAAGGAAAGAAGAGCAATTTAGAATTCCTTTCAACAGTAGTGGCCAGTAGCTGCAATGCCAATAATGCCAGTAGTTCGTTCAGTGTCCTAAGCCAGCTGCACAAGCATCCTAACCAGTTATTCCAGTGGTTGGGGCTTGGCTGTAACGACAGCTACCCGGCTTCCTGGGGTTTCAGCCTGCTTTCAGAGCTTGGTTTTCCAATCAATTCTTTAAGCCACACAATGACATAATTTTATTAAATTATTTTCTATTAAAACTAACCAGAATCCAATTCTGTTGCTATAAGCAAGACTTATGGCTTAAACAAACTGTTGTCAGGAAGAAGGTTACAGTTAAAAGGAACTCAGAAAAACCTAGGGAGTTGTGCGTACTTGGCGTTGAAGGCAATGAACATTCTGTTGGTATTCATCAGAAGGAATCTGTCAGTCCCTGACATACAGTGACAAAATTTCTCTTTAAAATATTTTCTCTGGTCTAGTGAAATGAAATGTGTACTGAGAGCAGAATTTTCCATACAGGGTGGGGTACCTGCTTCTAATGGTCCTACATAAGGCCAATGAGAGGCCCAAATTCCAAAATTCTCAGTTTAAGCCATGTACTGAAATTCCTGGGATTTTTATGAGTGAACTAAAACAATCCCTACCTTCTGTTACTTCCAGAACTTCCTTGGTTTATTGGGAAGAAGATATCCAAAGTCAGGAGAATGGAATCCTGGAGGGAATTGATCAAGTGAAATGTATGACTCTTAGAAGGCCTAGAAACAGTTCCTTTCTCAAAGGCCTTGAAAAATAAATTAATGAGAGGCCTAGGGTCATCTTTAAAAATACATTAGTGGCTGTACTTTGAAGCTGTGAATGCTGTTATGGGATGCAGTTGAAATGGTCTCCCTGTCTCTAATGGGGGATTAGGACCCTGGGTGACATAGTGGTACTTAACCTCAGGGGTAACACTCTGGTTACTGGCAATGTAATCTAAATAGCCTGACCCACAGAGATTTTACTGGTTGCTAATATATCATAGGATTATTAGGAGTGAAATGGATAGGTGCTTACCAAATCCTATTTGACCTATATTTAAAAGTATATAAAAAATAGAACAAGCAAACAAATAAAAATATCCTCTATGCCTGACGATCCATTAAAATAGAGGACCATGGTCTCCTTAACAAATTCCTGGACCTGACTCAGTACATTGCCTTCAGTCCCTTGAATGAAGGAAAGCCTGGACACCCCTGAGAAGACCTGATGATAACATCATGTTTAAGCCAATCTTCCTTCTTGCCTGCCAGAAAAGAACCTGTAACACTTTACTAAGATTATTTTGCTTGGGGAAATAGAATATGCCCAGATCTTTTGAGTTTTATGGTTGGACATAAGCTCTGAGAAAACACGAATCCCTGAGGACCCAACATGCATTGCAGTTTACATAACTGAATTATGTAAACTTCATAAATGAATTTTGATCTGAGTCAGCTTATGATAGGCCCAATGAAATCCTGAATCCACACGATTCATAAGACTATGGTAACAAATATATATTCCCAAATATATAATGGCTGAACCACAATAGAAATATATTTCTCACTTAGGTGACAGTCCAGGCAAGGTGCTCCTTATGCTTTAGGGCCCAGGTTCCCTCCTTCTCAGGGCTCTTCCATGTCCCGTAACCTTGTTAGCTGCACCCAGTCTATGGAAGGGGAAGGCACATGAAGAGGCAGACGTGTTTCTAAAAAACCTTAGAATGGTATACATCTCACCTGTTCACAGTCTTTTGGCAAACTCTGACTATGGGATCATCCCTATATACAGGGAGGGTAGGAAATATAGCCTAACATTTTACAGAGGGAAAAGAGGAAGTAGATTTTAGGGAGAATCTAGCAATCTCTGTCACAATGCTGTGCTTTTTCTCCACTTGCTGAATATGTCCTAAGAATAAAAATACTATGAACTGGCAGACCTCTCACATGGGTTTTCCAACACATAGGGTAAGGGACTAAAGGGAAAATATACCAAATGGAAACCACTACAACTCCCCCTCCAAACCAAAATTATAAATCAAAGTAACCCTGAATTACTGTGAAACTGTGGAAATTGGTGCCTCTATCAAAGACTTAGAAAATGCAAAGGTGCTGATTTTTTTTTCCCTATTCCTATTTAACTCACCTGTGCAGATGACAGGTCCTGGTGAATAATAAATGATTGCTGTATATTTAATCAATTTTAGCTGCTCTTCTAGATATGGCCTTTTTATTTGGACAACTACATATAGCCTCCAACAGTTAACAGGCAGTTAGTGATTTGGTAATATCATTGCCTTTATCTCTATAATATAAAGCAATGGAAGATATTTGTTTTACCTGAAAGAGATCAGAGTACAAATTTCTCCTAGAATATGACTACTCTCTAATGCTTTCTGTAACTTAGTCCACAGGGACATTAAAGTTTATATTCCCCCAAGGGATATAATGCTTCTTCATTAGATTAATAATAATGCTGATAGTAGACAGAGAGCATGATGTAGCCATTCTTGATGGAAAGCCCATATATTGAACATTGAGAGATTAAGGGCCTACCACTTCAGAGAAGTTTCTGGGAGTCTAGTGATTTGGGCCAAGTCAGGATCTCCCTTTCAAAGTAAAGAAATATTTTGCCGTACCTTGTACCTCCACCAGTAAGAAAAACATTTTGTGGGTTCTTTGGATTTTGGAGAAAATATATACTTATTTGAGTTAGCCTTTCCAACCTATTTTCTAGTTGATCCAAAGAATGGTACATTATGAGCATGGTTCAGAGCAACCAAATTTTCTCCTATTGGTCTTGTTTGGGGTGCAAATAGCTCTGCCTATGTACCCTATAGACCCAGGAAATTAAGAGGGGCATTAGGAATGTGTGTGTATAATCTCATCCCTGTTTGGAGCAGCAGCGAGACACGATTAGAAAATCAAAACAGAGGCCCTAAAAATGCTGAAACCTCGCCACGTCCTCTTCTGTAAATAACTGTTCCGTTCTTTAAAAAAGCTTTTGGCTTTCTACTAGGCCATGATTGAGACATAATACCTGACTGTGGAATAGCAGATGACCAAGTAAACTGAGCCACTCATCATGAATCAGGTACTACTGTGTTCTACTAGGGTATTAACACATGAAGGTTAATGAAGGAAGGGACGGACCTGTCTTGCTCACCATTATTTCCCAGATTCTGGAATGATACCTGGTATATGATAATTGCTTAGTAAATATTTTCTGTTAGATGGTGGAAAGGAAAAAGGAAGGACGGAAGGAAGGAAGGAAGGAAGGAAGGAAGGAAGGGCCGGAGGGAGGAATCTAGCTAAACTTGTCCAGAAACACTCTCTCACCAAACAGAACTTGCATATACAGGATTAAGTCTGGGCAGGTCCTGACGGCCACATTTCTCATACTGTTCTCTCAACATATGAGCACGCTTATCTTACTGAAGTCTCTCCCACAAACCTTATCTATTGTTCCATGGGAAGGTCTCTAAGATCAGCTGAAAATTAAAGAGGAATAAATTCAGCCCTGGTTCATAGGTTTCTCTGTGCAATTTGCTGGCATTAACCGCAAGTAGACAATTGCAATGTTGCACCCCAACTCTGGAGTTGTCCTGAAGGACAGTGGGCTGAATTTCAAGCAGCACATCTTTTTTGTCCACCCAGCTGGAAAGAGGCATGGCATGAAGTAAGTTTTTATACTGATTAATGAATGGTGGTTAATGGTTTTCCAAGGTTGCAAGAAACTAGGAAGGAATCTGATTAAAGGATCAGTGAGAAAAAAGCCTGTATAAGAATTATGTGTATGAATTTCTTGAAGTGGAAGTTTAAGAACTTCCCAGAGTGGAACACATTTTTGTCCCATGTGAATGCTCCTCAAAAGCCCCGCTCTGTGAAAGAGAGGCTTATTCCAGGATTATACAAAAAAGCCCTCACTGATGACATCAGCCAGCCTCTTTCTGCATATCCAACATTGATGAGGGAGAGAATAACTGAAAAGCACTGCGGGCATGTATGGAAGCTATTCCTTAACTTACAGCATCTACTTCCCTCACTAAAATTTATCTGGCCTCTACTACTGCTGATTCCCTAATATGCCAGCAGAAAAATATCATTACATTGTAGGGGAATATTTGAATAATCTTTAGTTGGGGGGAGGCTTTTGAAACAGTATAGAAAGGCTAAAAAGTCATAAAGAAAAAAACATTTGACTTCATTTTTTAAAAAATGTATTAAAAACATAATTTAGAAAAAATAAAAAAACACACAGGATAGACAAAAGGTCAATATCCCTAATGCAAAAATAATTCCTATAAATTAACTGAGAAGAAGACGAGCAGTCAGAAAGAAAAATGGGTAAAGGATAGAATAAATCATTGAGAAAAGAGGAAATACAAATGGAAAACAATTGTATGAAAAGTTGCTTAATTTCACCACTAGGGAGAGTAATGCAGATTATTATAAAAGATCCTGTTTTGATTTTTTTTTTAATGCCCTAAAAAAAGAGAGTGATAAAAGTGAAGGTGAAGTGTGCGAGGTGGGAACAGTCTTACCTTGCTTCTGAGAGTGGGTGCTAAGCCCTCTTTGGAAATGGAACTGGCCATCTTCAGCAAAGTTTAGAATGACATATCCCATTGATTGTGCAATCCCGCTTGAGGAAATCTATGTTGGAGAGAGAGAAGCCCCGAAACCTAAGGATATTGGATAAGGATGTTTATGGCACCACCGTTTACAGTGGCACTAAACTGGAAGATAGTCTCCATGTCCATCATTAGGCAAATGATGGAACAATTTACAGCTCATCTTTCAAAAAGCATTGACCTTTTCTACTGATATGGAAAAAGGTATACACTATATTATAACGTTTTTTAAAAGTCATAGTGTAATGCATTTCCTCTGATATATATTGGGTGTATATAGTTGCATGAATATGCAGAATGGCAGAGTATACAACAAAATATTGAAATACCTCAAAGGAGTGAGAATTTATGTTAGGTGTAATAGGGAGAGCTACAGAGAGAGAAACTCTTCATGTTTTCTATTGTGTCATTTAATTCTCTGCAACTTTTAAAAATTCCACTAAAGACTGTTTAAAAGAAAAAAACACAATTCAAAGTGCTCAATGCTTCTCTGTCTTGCTTTATTTCTACTTTTACATAATTGACTCATTAATGTTTATTGAGTGAAAGTGCAAAGAGAAAATCAGTCATTCTAGAACAATTGCCTTCTAAGAGACGACTTTAAATAATACCACAAATTGTTCAGGAAAAGCTCTTATTTTTTTTTCTTCTATGATTTAGCTGTTAATTATTTGGGCATGTGTTTTAAACCTATGACTGATGATGCCCTTGAGGTTTTTTTTTCCAGCTTGGGAGACATTTGTTTTAAATTTTTACAATTTAACAAAAATACACTTGATCCATAGAAGAAACTACCCTGGCCAGAATACCTCTTACTACATTAAGGTCACATATCATATGACTATTTAAATTAGAACCAGAAACTTATGTCTTCCTGTTTCTGGAAAGCCTTTCAAATATTATCACAGGATAAATAAACGCTTATAAAAATTCAAGATAGATTATAAACTGGTTTTCCATCTCAGAAGCATACATATATGTGCTAGATCTTGATTTTTGTTTTAAAGTGCTTTGTGAGAAATGGTGCTGTTCTCTTTATGAAGGCAACAATGTATTTCTGTTGATCTAAACAGTTAATTTATATCACATTAAACTCATGATTTCCAAATGTTCAATGTGTAATTCTATACTACATGTACTTAAATAAAAGATTTATTTAAATCTATGTGTGTATATTACTTCAAATATAATATATTACTTCAAAAGCTTTTTTTAAAAAGTTCTCAAGTAAACCTTGCTTTAGAACAAAATCCACTTGTAAAGGCTCAAATATGGTACTGAAAAACTGTTAGCTAAAACAATGCACCAAGTATCTATGAATAAGTAGTGTGTAATTAATGGATCTTGCTTCCTTATTCTTTTTGTTATCCAACCAAAATAGCCTCCTTTCTCCAAAAATGAGGAAAAAAATTGTAGGACTTAATATATTATTATTAAAATACAAATATTTACAGATTTAATCTCAAACTCCCTGTGAAGACCTGTCAGTGATCTCTGCTTAAATTATGTTAAAGAACTTTATATATTACAAATTAAGATGTGATTTGCTTAATGTAAGCTATCAGTAAGAAATCTGCAAAAAATTTCCGTAATGTATTTACTTGATATACAGTGTGTTACAAGAATAAAGGGGGAGAAATTAAGAGAAAAGGAAGAGAAATTTATAGATGTGTGTAAGCCGCAAAGCCTCGCACTCACTGGCATAGTTTATTCAGATTTCCTTGGCTGTCTAGGTTCTTTTCAATATTATAAACCCCCAGGTCAGGGGCTGTGTCTGCCCACTGTCAGCACTGAACAAATAATAAATATCATTATTCACAGTAGTACCTGTGGGTAGAATTTGTATGATTATTATTTTTGAAATAGCACTATTCAACAGAACACTGATTGGATTGCCACTCAAGATTTTCTTCATCTTGCCTTATGTGTATTATGCCGAGGAGAAATGCTTAAACTGATCATTTATACTTTAAAAAAATACAGCTTGATGAAAAAGCAATTTAGTAAATTGGTGGGGGCTGTTTTATATCACAAAGTGTTGTGTTCCCACAGAACAATCCAATTTAATGGAATTCCCTGGGAAATTTAGTCTAACCTGAAACAGAAAATTGTTACTGCCTGAAAGTTTGCATGCTTGTCTGATGTGCAGAAATTTCTAGAATAATTAGCGTTCTTAATTTCAGACACAAGCCCCTTTCCCATCTTTACACTCAAACCCATCTATTTAAAATTAGTGGCTTTATGCATAAATTAATTCAGCTGTTTTGATTAAATTTGATAAAATGAGTTTAAAGATACATTTACACACACACCCTTAAACATAGTTGAGCCAGTAAAATAACTTTCTATTGGATTTGCTTGTTTTTATTCATTTTTTTTTACTCAAGCAATCCAACAGAAGTAAAGGTAAGTTTAAAACACTTGATAGGTCAATTCCATCTGAATACTTGTATTGGTAGGAGTGTAAAGTAAGGAGCTAAATAACAAGTAAGTTTTATTTTCAGAGATCTGAAAAATGAAGTAAATAGAAAACTTCATCATCTCTGTTGCTGTGTTTTTGATTTCTAGTATTTCCATTTGACTCTTTCCTGATTTCCAACTCTATGCTTAAATTACCAATCTATTCTTGTATGTTGTCTAACTTTTTCATTAGAGCTTTTTTTTAGCATATTATTCATAGTTATTTTAAATTCCTTGTGAGTTCTAGCACCTCGGTCATCTCCAAGGCTGGTTCTGATAATTACTTTGTATCTTCAGACTTCATTTATTCTTGACTTTTCCAATGTCTTGTAATTTTCTTTGGAAGCTAGACATGTTAAAGCACAGCAGATTCTGAGGTAAGTTTATCTTATGCTTGGAGATGAGCATACCTTTCCTTCTTCTGCACCTTTAGTGTACAGAAAGGATTTGTGTTAATCTAGTCAAGTGTTGGGTTGGGCTTGAAATTTGATGAATTTTTACATATGCATACACCTGTGAAACGATCACCACAATTGAGGTAATAGACATACCCATCACCTCTAAAAGTTTCCTTGTACTTCTTTTTCTGTTATAAGAACACAAAATGAGATGTACCTTCTTAACTATGTAAATGTACAATACAGTATTTTTAACTATAGACACGATGTGGTACAGCAGGTCTCTAGAACTTATTCATCCTGCATAACTGAAATTTTATGCCCATTGAACAACAGCTCCCCATTTCCCGCTCCCCTCAGACCCTGGCAACTACCATCCTGTTCTCTGCTTCTAAAGTTTGACTTCTTCTTATATGAGTTTGACTGTTTTAGATACCTCATCATGGTAGAGTCATGGAGTATTTGTCCTTCTGAGTCTCACTTATTTCACTTAGTATAATTTCCTTCAGGCTCATCCATGTTGTTGCAAATGGATAAAAAAGTGTTTGTGAGGATATGGAGAAACTGGACCCCTTGTCCACTGTTAGTGGGAATGTAAAATGGAGTAGCCACTGTGGAAAATAGTATAAAATTTCCTCAAAAGTTAAAATACCCAGAAGTAATCCCACTTCTGGGTATTTATCCAAAGGAATTTAAATCAGGATCCCCAGGAAAGATTAACACTGCCATTATTCACTGTCACTTTATTCACAATAGCCAAGATATTGAAACAACCCAACTGTCCATCAACAGATGAATGGATGAAGAAAATGTGATATATTCATACAACGGAATACTGTCCACTCCTTACTGTGTTTAAGAGTAATATGCTAAGTGTTTATCTTTATTGAATACATCCTATGAATCAGCTTACCTCTAACAACGTTTGTGCTTACTAGTTACTTATTCATACTCTAAACGTGTGAACATTTTTCATCTGTGTTTTATAAACTGCAGATGTATGCACATTTCAGAATAGAATTCAATATTCTGAGAAATAAATGTACTTTACACTGAAAGCCAGAATTTCTTTTTGTGTAAGTTGACATGACAGTGTTGCAAGGGTGCCATCCTTCTGGTTAAACATGATTATATTATAATAATTGGCCTACAACTCAAGAGTGTCAATCAATAGCTTGGAAAAAGCTGCTCAGAAATTAGAGGCTTCCTTTCTGTTGATAATCTGAACTGGAAATAAATAGTCAGAGGTCATTTGCCTGGTGGAACAGAAAGTGAAAGAGAGGAAAAAGAGAGCAAAAAGTAGTAGTGGACAGGAGTAAACAGAATCCATATGTAATCACAAGCCAAAAAGACCTTCATAGGAAAGAGTGAGTTATTAGTTTGGTAGGGGGAACATAAACCTAAGATGAAGACATACAGGGTGAAGAGACAGGAAAGTAGCTAATGAATATTAACAGAATAGAAATTGGTAGGCTTCTAATTCTGAGAAGACAGCTGGTAGGGTGACTCTGAATCTTAAAAAACTGGGCAGTCCCCAAACTTTCTGAGGTATGATTATTATGACTGTGAACTAAGAATGTCTCTTGCTGTATCAGTAAACAAAGGATGTTGCAGCCATCAGCCACTACAGCTGCCCTGATGGTGTGCCCTGAGGGAACTCAGAATGGAAACAATGCCTGTCCTCAAACCATCAGACACTGTAGCCGCCCCCCCCAACCCCACCCCCACCCCCGCCACCACCCAACCATGTACTTCATGCCTTGTCCTTGTTGCCAAAACGCCTATATATCCTGGCTCCTCTCCCTTGCCTCTTCGGAGCAGTCTCTCAGAGTTATCTCAGATGCTGTGTCCCAGGCTTAAGTCCTCAGTTTTGTCCACTGAATAAAACATAACTCTCAACTTTAGGTTGTGCTTTTCTTTTTTTTTTCAGTCGATGTGACTCTGGTCATTTTCATTATATCTTGTTTGGAACCTTTTTTGACATTCACATGAGATACAGCCCAGTGATTAACATTCCTGTTGACTAGTTTTGTTCATTCACTATAAAAATGGACTTAATTTTTTCAACAGATACCCATATAATGAGCTGAATATTTTCTCAAAGAATTCTCTCAACTTTAGGTTGGCTTAGAGTATTACTGCAATATGGAAAATAATTCCTGCATAAAGTTTTAAAAGGAATCAAGCAATAATATTTAGCATACAGACTTTCTATTTTTTTCAAGGTTAATTTATACATCAAGGTGAATAAAGCTACCACCATACTTTCTTGCATTCTCCAATACATCTAGCATATGGTGGTGACTTTAGGAAGCTGATTTAAATGATAAAATTAGAGCTTAGTGAAGGATTAGTTTTGGAAAGGATCAGCAAACAAATGGCAACTGTACCATCACTCCCTTCTCCCAATCGTATTGTTGATACAATTGCTTAATCAGAGTTTTGTTTCTCCCTAAATCCAGCTAACTTCATATTTTAAAATATTCATGGCATTGTATTTTAGGTCTCACCACCAACAGAACTAAGCCAGCCCTCACAATTAAACCTATTTGACATCAGCGTGTTATTTCCTCTGTTGGACTGTTGCCTTTAGTGCTGGCTGTTTTCTCCAAGTGTTTAATGTAACCTCATTAAGTTAATGAAGCTGGTACTTGAGCATTTCTTCAGGGACAGAAGAACTAAAATTATTGTCTATGAACTACTCTATTCACTAATGCATTCTGTTAATTTATTAAAGTTGCTTATGGAAAAACTGAGCATGATCCAGAGATGTAGGTGGACATGCAATAAATATATGCATTTATCTCAAATTTAACATGATCCTTATATCTATTAATACTTAAAATTTATGCTTGTAGGTGGATTTGACTGAAAGGAATCCTTTAATTTGATTTTTTTTCACAGAAGAGAATTTGTAGAGTTTTTTTTAAACATTACACGTGTACCTTTGATGTATACTTCTTTCTTTTTACACAATCTCCACAGTGCAAGTGATGAATTATATAGTTTACTACTGTTCCTAACAAATATTGAATCAACAATATGAAAAATGAAAATTTATTTTAAAACAGCTTTAATAGTCAAATCAATGGTTCAGTGACTTGTGTGATTCGTGTTCCAAATAGAACATTCTAGCAACAAAGACCAAATTTCTCAGAGAAAGGAAATTAACCTACCAGTCATCTTTCATTCAAATTGTGTGATGAATATCTTCTTTGCTCTGTTTCTCCTCTAGAACTGAGAAAGTTTCCATTATTCTTGGCAGATTTAAAATAACAAATGTTATAAAATTGATTTATGTTTTTCAAATGCATTTATTCATAAAACGGAGATGTGGAAGCTTGCAGAACAGGTTCTATAAGACCACATAAGTTGTGAGAACATGTGCTGTGTCACACACATGAGCCATATCTTCAAGCTGTTCTTTAGAGGCCAACAATCCAGCACCCAAACTGCGGTACCAGAGAAATTTGAAAACATCTAGGAGTGACATGTCAATGGACCATGAAAGCACAGGTCCTTACAGTCCTGCTGAAAAATGGGCAAAATGCCAGGGGCTTCAGATTCATACAAACCCTAGATAACCTCTTTCTGTGAGCCATGAGCACAGAAAATGTTGTGTCAAAATGTTGTATGGCCGCTTCACAGTTTGCTGAATTATGAT
Source organism: Lagenorhynchus albirostris (assembly GCF_949774975.1). Classification (NCBI taxonomy): domain Eukaryota; kingdom Metazoa; phylum Chordata; class Mammalia; order Artiodactyla; family Delphinidae; genus Lagenorhynchus; species Lagenorhynchus albirostris. The sequence continues at coordinate 106,899,438 of NC_083097.1, read as the reverse complement.
ATCCAAAAGGGGAAGATAAAATGAATTGTAGAATAAAGAGTCCCATAACGATTTACTTTTTGTTCTCAGGATATGCCCTGCTTTAAGTTATTACTTCCTGTTGCAGTCTTTCTTAATGCCACACAGTTACTTGTCTAAACCTACCTACACTTCTGTTAAAAGCCAGACTAGCTGTTAACACCTAGAAGGAGTCTGACACAATTCCCTGAGGAATAATTACTTCTCCTTCCCAGATATTTTCATAGTGTTCTTCAGATAACTTTGTTTTGGCATTTGTCATAGAGAGCTTAAATCCATTACTCGTTAAGTATGCGTAAATTCCCCTGAGTTGGGCTACTACACAGTAGTGACCATATTTTTACAAATTCTTTTATCTACCATACATTTTAATAATGCAGGTGGGGGCTTCCCTGCTGGCGCAATGGTTAAGAATCCACCTGCCAATTCAGGGGACATGGGTTCAAGCCCTGGTCCGGGAAGATCCCACATGCTGCGGAGCAACGAAGCTCATGTGCCACAACTACTGAACCTGTGCTCTAGAGCCCACGTGCCACAACTACTGAAGCGCCCATGCTGCACAACAAGAGAAGCCACCGCAATGAGAAGCCCGCACACCGCAACAAAGAGTAAACCCTGGTCACCACAACTAGAGAAAGCCCGCATGCAGCAACGAAGACCCAATGCAGCCAAAAATAAATAAATAAATATATATATTAAAAAAATAATAATGCAGGTGGAACTGAAATAATAGGTTACAATTGTTTTATTATTTTTTATGGAAGTATAGTTGATTTACGATATATTAGTTTCAGGTGTACAGCATAGTGATTCAGTACTTTTAGAGATTATACTCCATTAAAAGTTATTACAAGATAATGGCTGTAATTCCCTGTGCTGTACAATGCATCCTTGTTGCTTATCTATTTTATACACAATAGTTTGTATCTCTTAAGCGCATGCCCCTATCTTGCCCCTCCACTCTTCGCTCTTCCCTCCGGTAACCACTAGCTTGTTTTCTGTATCTGTGAGTCTGTTTCTGTTTGCTATTTACATTTGTTTGTTTATTTTTTAGATTCCACATATAAGTGCTATCATAAAGTATTTGTCTTTCTCTAACTTATTTCACTAAGCGTAATATTCTCTAGGTCCATCTGTGTTGCAGCAAAGGGCAGAATTTCATTCTTTTTTATTGGCTGAGTAATATTCCATCGCATATATGTACCACATTTTTTTATCCATTCATCTGTTGATAGATACTTGGGTTGCTTCCATACCTTGACTATTGTAAATAGTGCTGCTATGAACAGTGGGGTGCACACATCTTTTCGAATTAGTGTTTTTGGTTTTTTCCTATGTATACCTAGGAGTGGAGTTGCTGGATCAAATGGTAGTTCTATTTTTAGTTTTTGAGTAACCTCCACACTGCTTTCCATAGTGGCTGCACCAATCTACATTCCCACCAACTGTGTACAAAGGTTCCCTTTTTCTCCACATCCTCACCAACATTAGTTGTTTGTAAACTCATTGATGATAGCCATTCTGACAGGTGTGAGGTGATATCTCATTGTGGTTTTGATTTGCATTTTCTCTAATAATTAGCAATGTTGATAATCATTTCATGTCCCTGTTTGCCATCTGTATGGTTTCTTTGGAAAAAATGTCTATTCAAGTCTTCTGCCCATTTTTTTATTAGATTGTTTTTTTGATATTGAGCTGTATGAACTGTTTGTATATTTTGGATATTAACTCCTTATTGGTCATATCATTTGCAAATATTTTCTCTCATTCCATATGTTGTCTTTTAGTGTTGTTGATGGTTTCCTTTGCTGTGCAAAAGCATTTAAGTTTAATTAGGTCTCATTTGTTTATTTTTCCTTTAATTCTTTTGACTTAGGCAACAGAAACCTCAAAAATATTGCTACAATTTTTGTCAAAGAGTGCCTATATTCTCTTCTGAGAGTTTTATGGTTTCCAGTCTGACTTTTAGGTTTTTAATCCCTTTTAAGTTTATTTTTGCATATAGTGTGAGGAAATTTTCTAATCTCATTCTTTTACATGTAGCTGTCCAGGTTTCTCAGCACCATTTATTGAAGAGACCATCTTTCCTCTGTTGTATATTCTTGCCTTCTTTGCCATAGATTAACTGACCATAGATGTGTGGGTTTATTTCTGGGCTCTCTATCCTGTTCCATCAATCTATGTGTCTTTTTTTGTCCCCCATACCATGCTGTTTTGATTACTGTAGATTTGTAGCTTTGTAGTATAGTGTGAAGTCTGGGAAAGTCCAGATTTGCTCTTTTTTCTCCAGAATGCCTTGGCAATTTGGGGTCTTTTGTAGTTCCATATGAACTTTAATATTATTTGTTCTACTTCTGTGAAAACTATTGTAGGTATTTTGATAGAGATTGCATTAAATCTGCATATTGTTTTGGTTAGTATGGCTATTCTGACAATACTGATTCTACTAATCCAAGAGCATGGGATATCTTTCCATTTCTTTGTATCAGCTTCAATTTCCTTCATCAGTGTTTTATAGTTTTCAGTGCATAGGTCTTTCATCTCCTTGGTTAAATTTATTTCTAGGTATTTTATTCTTTTTGATGTGATTTTTTTTACTCTTTCTGATAGTTCATTATTAGTGTGTATAGAAAAGCAACAGATTAATATACAGATTTCTGTATATAAATCTTGTATCCTGTGACTGTTGAATTCATTTATTCTAATGTTTTTTGGTGGAGACTTTAGAGTTTTCTATATAAAGTATCATGTCATCTGCAAATAGTGACAGTTCTACTTCTTCCTTTCCAATCTGGATGCCTTTTATTTCTTTTCTGATCACTGTGGCTAGGATTTCTATTACTGAGTTAAATAGAACTGGTGAAAGTGGGCATTCCTTTCTATTCCTGACTTTAGAGAAAAGTCTTTCGGCTTTTCACCGTTGACTATGTTAAGCTGTGGGTCTGTCATAAATGGCCTTTATTATGTTGAGATATGTTCCCTATATACTAAATTTGATGAGAATTTTTCATGAATGGATGTTGAATTTTGTCAAATGCTTTTTCTGCATCTATTGAGAAGATCATGTGATTTTTTTATACTTCCTTTGTTAATGTGGTATACTACATTGATTAATTTGGCAATATTGAACCATCCTTGGTTCACTGGAATAAATCTCACTTGATCATGGTACATGATCCTTTTATATATTGTAGGATTCTAACTGCTAACATTTTGTTGAAGATATTTGCATCTATATTCATAAAAGACCTGAGCCTGTCATTTTCATTTTTTGTAGTGCCTATCTAGTTTTAGTATCAGGGTAAATATGGCCTCACAGAGTGAATTTGGGAGTGTCTGTCCTCTTCAATTTTTTGGAATAGTTTGAGAAGGATAGGTATTAGCTCTTCTTTATATGTTTGGTAGAATTCCCTTGTGAAGTCATCTGGTCCTAGATTTCTTGATTTCTGTAATTTTTAAATTACAAATTCAATTTCACTACTAGTGATCATCTGTTAAGATTTTCTGTTTCTTCTTGACTCAGTCTCGGCAGGCTGTATGTTTCTAGAAATTTGTCCGTTTCTTCTAGATTGCCCAATTTGTTTGTGTGTAACTGTTCATAGTATTCTCATGATTTTTTATATCTCTGTGGTTATTGGCTGTTTTTTCTCCTCTTTCATTCCTTATTTTATTTAGGTCCTCTCTCTTTTCTTCTTAGTGAGCCTGGCTAAAGGTTTATCAATTTCATTTATCTTTTCAAAAAGACAGCTCTTAGTTTCATTGATCTTATCTATTTTATTTCCTATCTGATCTGTATTGTTTCCTTCCTTCTGCTGACATTGGGCTTTGTTTATTCTCCTTTTTCTAATTCCTTTAGGTGGTAGGTTAGGTTGTTTGAGATTCTTCTTGTTTCTTGAGGAAGGTCTGTATTGCTATATACTCCCCTCTTAGAACTGATTTTGCTGCCTCCCATAGATTTTGGAAAATTGTGTTCTCATTTTCATTTGTCTTAAGATATTTTCTGATTCCCTCTTTGATTTCTTTATTGGCTGATTGGTATTTTAGTAGCATGTTGCTTAGTCTCCATGTGTTTGTTCTTTTCCCATTTTTCTTTGATTTCATATTTCTATGATTGATTTCATATTTCATACCCTTGTGGTCAGAAAAAAAAGCTTGATATAATTTCTATCCTCTTAAATTTGGTGAGACTTGCTTTGTGGCCTAGCATGTGATCTCTTCTGGAGAATGTTCCATATGCCTTGCTGTGATGTGGAGTGAGCAAGGCCAAACATCCACTAGGCTTGAGCAGGAGCATGTGCCAAGTGGGTCACAGGAAACCTGGCAGCTGCTCTTTCCTCCCTGCCTTGGGGGAAGCCAGCACATGTGTACTCCTCACCAGCAGAGTCCAGTCTTACCACAGCCCTCTTGTTATTGCCAGAGGTCCTCCAACCAGCCAAGGAGGTTTGTCTCCCATGTGTAGGACCCAGGACTGTGGCTCTCAAACTGTGGCTCTCAGCTTTCACTGCCCAGTGTTGGTATCTGCCTGTATATTCTCCCTGCTGGGGGCACAGGTCTCAACCTGACTGCTTTTCTTCCCTTCCTACCTGATTACATGTGTATCTTTCTTATACCCTTAGTTGTACAGGAATCCTTCTGTCAGATTCCAGTTTGTTTTCAGTGAGAATTGTTCCACATTGTAGATATCTTTGTGATGTGTTCGTGGGGGGAGGTGAGCTCCACATCCTCTTACCCTTCCATCTCCAGAATTGTTTGCTTTAGTAAAGGTTTCATTAGGAAAACAAAAAGAAGAGCTGGTAGAATGTTCCTCAAAATACATTAAGCACACACAAAAGATGAAGATGAATAAATAAACACTTCAATTATTTACTTAGTTTAATTCTCCCTTACTTGTTCTTTATTTAAGCTACAAATTTTAGAACTCTGGTAATTGCAACTATTGACTCTAGCATTCATCAAATATTTTCTTTTTGGGACGTGATGTAAAAGTTAGGGATGTAACTAATCAGATATACAGATAAAGTTTAAGTTAAGAAACTTAAGTTTTATACATATCTCTGTCATTTGTTTAAACTTGAACTCAACATTATCAAAATGTTTACCAAATGTGTCAGGATTATAAATGCAGTCAAATCTCAAAGTTTGTATTTTGCTCTCATCCCTTTTATTTCCATAGAGGAAAAATGCTGTTTAAAAAGCTTTTCAGTTTACATTTCTAAATGACTTTAGAATTTTAAAGACTAGTTAGATAAATTGCTTTAAAGCTATAGAACTTTGCATTCCAGTCCAGAGACCATTTTTATATATCTGCTTTATGACACAAGCATAGAGTTACAACAAGATCAAATAATGTTACTCTTTTCAAAACTGCTAATGAGTGTAATTGCTATGTTTCTGTCATTTTCTTTCTGTCTCCTGATTCTTTGTTTCTTACCTTCTTGCTCTCTCTCTGTCTCCCAGTTCAGCAAGTAAACACAATTTTGTGACTACTTTCCTGAATCAATTTAAACCTTACCTAGGAATCAAAAGCATGAAACAAAAAACCTAGCAGAAAGTATTTCATTTAACTACTGAACTATTTTATATTTATGGTGGTATATTTCTAAATCATATTATACTTGGAAATCTAGTATTTCAGCTCTATGTTACAATTCTTTAATATTATTCCCATTAAAGATAACTGGATAAAAATGGTTAATTTAATAAATTTCCTTAAAACTGCAAGTCACCTGTCATGTGTCTTCAAAGTTTGTGAACATTCCTTTGAGGATGATCTAGAGAATTTAAACTGAATTAAATACAGAATTTATTTTTAGTTTCCATCAGTCCAGATAATCATTATATGAACCCAGTGTAGAGTCTTTAGCTTTCATCCAATTGCCCTTTTTACAAGAAACAAATAAACCTATAAAGACTAAATTCATTAAATTATTTCAAAATGAGACACATTTTAGCCCAACAATGAAACAAAGTAGTTCTTTAAGGGGAAAAAAATTAAAATCCAAATTTTACTTCTTAAAAACAATGCAAAGGCATTTGATAACTTATAGTTGTTTTATTTTACTATGTGATTTTGTGCAACTTGACATAACTTCTTTAAAACCTAATACCAACAGTAGTACCACATTTGTAAAATGAGGGAATTGAACTGCATCATATGACTAACAATGATTCAATTATTTGAACTATATCATGTTAGTCAAAACTGCACAAAATAGCAATTAATTTATCTATGAGCTGGGTACTATTATTATCCTTTTCTATAAATTAGAAATCTGAGGATTAAAGAAAATAAATACATTTTGTCCAAGATAACACAACTTGTAACTAACAGAGCCAGATTCACACCTAAGCAATCTGGCATCAGAACATAAGACTTTGACTATTATACTATGAATTCAAATATTCCTTCCAGCTCTATGAAACTTTAATTCATATCTATGAAAATACTTTCAGTTTCTCACAGTTGCTAAAGGTTAAGTTGGTGCATGAGAAAGGTAAGCCCAACTTCTTGGTAGACAGATGATTTTTTTTTTTTTTTTTTTTTTTTTGCGGTACGCGGGCCTCTCACTGTTGTGGCCTCTCCCATTGTGGAGCACAGGCTCCAGACGCGCAAGCTCAGCGGCCATGGCTCACGGGCGCAGCTGCTCTGCGGCATGTGGGATCTTCCCGGACCGGGGCACGAACCCGTGTCCCCTGCATCGGCAGGCGGACTCTCAACCACTGCGCCACCAGGGAAGCCCTTGACAGATGATTTTTAAAGCAACTTTACTGAGATATAATTTATATACCATAAAATTCACCCATGTAAAGTATAAAACTTAGGGGTTTTAGTATATTCACAGAATTATGCAAATATTACCACTATCTAAAATTAGAACATTTTCATCAGCTCTGAAAGAAACCCTATACGCAATAGCAGTCACTTCCATTTCACTCCCAGCCCCAGGTAACTGCTAATCTACTTTCTGTCTCTATAGATTTGCACATTCTGGACTTCTCTTATAAAGAAATCATACAATCATATTCTCATTTGTTCACTTAGCGTAATTTGTCGAAATTCATCTATATTGCATCATATATCGATACTTCATTCCATTTCATTGCCAAATAATATGTCATGTCTGGATATACCTCATGTGTTTATCCATTCATCCTTTAATGGACAATCTGTTGTGTCCACTCTATTATAAATAATGCTGCTATGAATATTAGTGTACAAGTTTTTGTTTGGATATATGTTTTTATGTCTTTTGGGTAGCTAGATTATTCAGAGAATTTTAAGAGACTGTTCATGATTATAACTCCTATTTTGCTTCTCTATTTGTTGCAAATGGTATAAATAACAATTTCATAAAATAGCACTGTGAAACGTGACTCCTTTTTGTACATGGCTAGACTTAGATGTCATATATAAAATCTGAGAATCTATGTAGACGAAAAACCATCAGTGTCTCAATGATAGTGCAGGGATTTGTTTTTATCATTAAAAGAGCAGAGTTCAAAAAGAACAAGAAAGAACAAAGCAGGTAAATTAAATTATATATTCTCCTACCCTTTTTTCATGGGCACTGACTTGGAAATAGGGCCTGGAGTAAGAAACAAGGTTATCATGATATTGGTTGAATTCTGTCTCCAAAATATAAATAACTTTATAATGAACAATAAAGAAAAACAGAAATAAGTTCAGAAACAGAACATGGCAGATTCAGATTTAAAAATTAATATGTGACAGGACATAAGCCATAGGTAATCTGAGAGACCAAGGACTGGATTAGGTCTGGAGCCCTGGTGTCGGTTTGGCCATTGCCACTAGCACAATGGCTAAGTCCTTCATGCTTCTGGGCTGCAGTTACCTCTTCAAAATGAGGGCACTGGACTAGAAAATTGTTAACTAGTCATGTGCTGTTCATATCAAAAACTTTAGAGTAAGGTTTTTCTAAACCAATATTCAGAATATTAACAGATCTAAACAGAGAATTCTTTTAAAAAAAGATTTAAGTTTATTTTTGCCTGCATTGGGTCTTCGTTGCTGCGCGCAGGCTTTCTCTAGTTGCAGTGAGTGGGGTGTGGGGAGGGGCTACTCTTTGTTGCGGGGCGGTGGCTTCTCATTGCGGAGCAAGGTGCTGGGGCTTCAGTAGTTGTGGCACACAAGCTCAGTAGTTGTGGTGCATGGGCTTAGTTCCTCTGCGGCATGTGGTATCTTTGTGGACCAGGGATCGAACCCATGTCCCCTGCATTGGCAGGCAGATTCTTAACCATTGCGCCACCACGGAAGTCCCAAAACAGAGAGTTCTTTATGCCACTCTAATAAATTTCCTCTCTGTCTCAATAGAAAGATAATTTACATATTTATATATAGTTTATTTGAATTCGAACACAAAATCAGAGATTGTTAGAGTTGGAATGAATCTCAGTCATCATTTGGTGAATGATGCAATACTCTCATTTTAGACATTGTAAAGAAACGGTTATGACCTGTGGAAGAACACGTCATAGTGACAGGGGATTCAAGACTGGCCAGGGCACTTGGCTCTTTCAACTCTGTCATGCCATTTTTCCTAATGATTCCTGGGAACTCACTGATGCAAACTGTCTGTAGCTGCAATCCTGTCTCTGTGGCAGAAAAGAGGGTTTACTTTTCCAAAACAGAAACAAAAAATCATTCATTAACTCCCTATAAAGAACAAAAAATTACTGACAGACACTAAGGTTTAAAGTAAAGGTTATCACTAGTTAAATTCTTCCTTTTTTCATAGCACCTGCAATATCAGACAATGCATAATTTTGAATGGAAGAACTGATTCCTTTTCAAACCATGCATATTGTGCAGAGAGGTTGATGTCAACATCTACGAATGTGGTTTTTTTTGCTTCCTAGAAAGCCTCGGCTATGCTCCCTATTGATGCTACTGCTCTTTTCTTCAGTAGCAGTAACACATGATTTGACTTTTAGTAGTTGCCTTCTAATTATTCTCTGCCATGTCATATTGCATATTTCCTTCATAACAAGTTTCACAGTCTGTAATGATCATAGTTATTTATGTGTTTACTTTTTTGTGTGCTTACAATCTGCCTTCTTCAACTAAACTGTTAGTTCTTTGGGTGGCAGGAATCCTGCTTGTCTTATTCATTGGGTACCAGCAATGCTTAACACATTTCCTGATCCTTGGTCAATGGTGTTTGCTGAATGAAAAAAATGACATTATATCAGTAAAGAGTGTGCATGGCAAGAAGAGAGGAAGTCCATAAATTTCTGCATTTCAGCTACAGTCTGAATATTTGTAGACATGAATACACATCCAAATGTTTCAGATGTTTATATTTTAGCCCACAGTGAAATGAGGTACATTCATAACACTAACCTCTGTACTTAAATATGGTGCTGTCACATTATGACTAAGGTTACTGACAGTGATAACTAGTAGAACTTTAATGTCTAATGTATGAAACATATCTTTATTTACTTGTGTAGTGCAAAGAATATAACTTTGGAGTTACACAGGCCTGTATTCAAATTTGCCTTTGCCACTTTCAAACTTTGTGATCTTGGGTGAGTAAATGCACCTCCAGTAGTCTGTATTTTACCAACCTTATATCTGGATTTTATACCTTATATCAAATATAGATATAAGGTATAAGATTTTCTCTAAGTTCCTGATACAATATGAAACTATACAGTCTGTTGGTGAATCTCTTCATTTACTGCCGGCAGTTAGCTTTAATAGTGTTACAAAGTTAGTGATACTCAGCATTGAATACAGTTGGTATTTGACAAAAGTCTTTATTTTTCTTATTACTGATCTGTGGCAACCTAAAAGATTCACATTCTATGAATGAAAAGTGATCATGCCAAGCTGGTCATTCTGTGATCATATGGCTTCAGAGAGCCCTGCATTCAGGTAGTTAAATTAGTCTTTATGGAGTTTCTTCTGCTCTGTTGGCAAGGACTCCCCGTGGACATGGAGGACCTTGGCGGTGCTATTATCTTTTGCCAACCTTCGTCGAGCCCAGCAGAGTGGGTTTGAAGGTAATGCAGCCATGATGATAAGAGACTGGCTTGGTTTCAGACCTCTATTATCAGCCTCACTGGTTTTCATGCTTTGCCAAATACAGCATAAGAAGTGAGAGAGGTAGTGTGTGCCCCAGAACATGTTCAAACACAAGCCGCACAGTAAATTGGAAGACTGCAATACAGACAGGATTCAGCCTTATTGCTTTGCTTTTAAACTCAAAGTACATTATGAGTAGTGACTGGGGTGTCACAAATGCTCTGCAGTTGTTTCCTATAGGTGTTTTACTTTCTTTTTTGGAAGTGGTGATATTGCTAGTTGATCTTCAGATGCTGCATATGGTAAGAAAATACTAATCAGAAGTATACAAGGTAAGGCTCCTGTAAGGCTAAGAATTTTGTTATTTCTGACAGATCTTATTACTTAAAATTTTCTGACAAAGTTTATAACGTAGTATCTTGCCAGATTCTCTGAAATATAATCTTTTGAAGTCTTTTTGCTCTTCTAAGGAGCTTGCTGATCCTTTACTAAGGAGAGTGGAGACAGACACCTCTCCGTTATTCTTCAGTGCTATCTCACCAACCCCGATCAAAGTGAGTCACTTTGGTTTTTATCTGCTAGATGATGTCACTGAAAGTCGGTTGGCCAGGATGGTAGAGAGAACCCTGCATTCTGGGACAATTTTCAATTCCTATTCCCTGTCAGTCCTAACAGCCCATTCACCTTTCATACATTTATTCCTAGACAATAAATTGAGTACCCAATAATAGCATCACAGTTCTTTGTTATAGGTTCTTAAGACTATTAGCATAGTAGGAAAATGAGAAGGAATCACAATAGAAGTGATAAATGTCGCAGGAGGTAGAGGAAGGTAAGCAGTAGCACGGGGCATAACGGAAGAAGTCATCTCCATTTGCCTGGGCAAGGGGTAGTTTCACCAAAGCTTCATACAGGATGTGAAAAATTAGCAGGAGCTCTTGGATGAGGGCCAAGAACTCAGGCATCACTCAGGCCCACACCTCAAAAGCTTCCTCTAGGAGAAGATGAAGACCTTGGGTACACCAAGTTGTGTGCTGGATACACCTAACATTACAGGTTAAAGAGAGCCAACTGTTCCAATCTGAAGAATTTTGCAAGCTGATTGATAAACATAGCCATTACTAAATAGCACATTATATAAACTTACAATCAAAGAAATTATACTAAAAACAAACATAATATGCAAACCTTATTACTTCCCAATTATTTTACTACACCTTACTCTTAGGTGTGCTTTTGAGGTAATGTCTACTGTACCTGAAAAGTAGAAATACTAAATAATTGTGTGCTCCTGTGCATTTCTTTCCAAATCCTCATGTAGTGACATCATGTTGGTAGCTTGAAATTGGCCATGGTGGGAGAAGTGATGCCAGGAAAAATCAGCAAATGCTACAGATCACGTTTTTATTTACTGTTTTGTTGATTGAGCTTAAGAAATTTGGAGATGGATAAAATGTTAATAGTGCAGATTATACTTAAAGTATGTCATAGTTCTAGCTGTTTCACTGTGACTAGCACCCCAAAATTGAGGTCGTATACTTCCAGTATTGGAAAACTTACATGATTCAGCAAAGAAGTTGCTGTTGTTGACTAACAAGTGAAGTTCCAACATGACATTACTGTTTGTGTTCATCTTAATCATTAAGGTAAATGAAAATATCGTTAACGTTCACATCAGAGCTATAGTTGTTTATCAACTGCCACCATAGCATGGATCCAGACACAGCAGTTCAGCAAAAATCAACAGAAGCAGCCTATGAGAATCAGTCGGCTATACTGAATTTACAAGGTACAGTATTGCATTTAAAAAATTATTTGTAGACTGTATGCTGTGCCTCAGTAAAATATAACAAATTTATGTATATATGTATACATGCACACACGTATGTATATGTCTGTGTGTACATTATTCACATGCATACTTTTTTTCCTCATGGAGAGCAGGCTGTCAAACATTTACAGACTCACTACTATGCACACATATAATTGTGCCCAGACACCAGACAGAAAGTTCTGCTACACCGAAGGGAGCCTTTTAATGACTTAAGGCAGGAAGTTACATGATTACATCTGCATTTTGGAAAAATCCACTTAACTAAAGGAATAAAGACAAGGAAACAATTTAGGAGATAATTGATTTAGTTCAGGTAATAAATATTGACAGCCTAGTTTAAACCAGAAAAAAGGAAGGGATAGATCTGAGAGACACATTCCAGTTAGAGTTGTAAAAAAAACATAGCGGCTGATTAGCTATGAGAGAGGGGCAATAGGAAGATCAGCTCAGATGTATGACTCAGAAGAATAGCTAGAGACTAAAGCAAATAAGTAGATTAAGTAATAATTGAAAAAACCACATCCACATAATGTTAGGGTAAGGATTTAGGAGCTTAGTTTAGGACCAAGTTTGAAATTCTTAGATATTTAGACAGAGTTTTCTAGCACATAGTTGAAGGTGAGAATCTAAATGACAGAAAAGGAATCTGGTTTGAGTTAGAAATTTTGGAGACTTAGAAAATAGACGGTTAAGGAAGTCATGAGTTATAGAGGGAGGCATAAAAGAGAATATATACCACAAACACAAAGTGGGAAGGGAGACAAGATTCAAACTTTGGAACCAACCATATTTAATGGTGAGATAAGGAAGGCCCTTGATAATGGAGATGAAAAAGAATTAAGATTAGAAGAGAATCAGGAGAGAGTGGTGACTCAGAAACCAAAGTTTGGAAAAGGCACTATCAGAAGAATCAAATGCACTGGAGAGTCACACACACACACACACACACACACAAGAAAATCAAAACAGATTTATTGAGGGTAATGGGCTGAAGTGAGAGTATCTGCTGTGCCAACTGTAGAAGGATCCTGTTTTGGTTATTAATTGCTGCATAACAAATTAACCTCCAATTAGGAGCTTAAAACAACCACAATTCACGATTTTTCATGATTCTGAGGAGTGACTGAGTTCAATCGGGCAGTTCTTTTGCTCTACATGGAATCTGCTGGAAAGCCCAAGATGACCTCACTCACATGTCTATTGCCTCAACGGAGCTGGCTGAAATGGCTGGGGGCCATCTGGACCTCTTTCTCTCCCTTTGGAATCTCTCATCTTCCAGGAACAGTCATACTTCTCTAAATGGCAGCCAGTTTTTGAGATAGCAAAAGGGAAGCCTACAAGGTCTCTCAAAGTCTGGGCTCAGAAATCCCAGAATCTCCCTTCATCCTCATACTACTGATCAAAGCAAATCACTAGGCTAGTCTAGGTTTAAAGGGTGAGACATACACCTCACTGCTTGATGGAAGGAGCAGCATGTGTGAACAGGGATAAGAGAAATTTTTCGGGACTCTTTGTAGAAAATTACTCCATGTGTTCTTCCTTTGTGCCACGTGAGTATCTTTAAGTATCCCTTTCTTAATTTAGTCCAAGAAGCTCCAGGATTAACATGATGCTCCACAGCTCCCACTGACATAAAACAAAAACAAAGACTCTGTATTTAAGATCCACAAATGAGCTCCCACCCAAGTGCAAATATCAGGAGAGAAGGAAAAGCATACCTATACCTAATGGCAAGATTTGGATTAGGATGTGGGAATGGGGCCAAGGTAAAATGAACGCACCACAGATTGTTATCTATATAAAGCTGCAAAAAAACCAAACAGAGCTTACTAACTTTCCCACCCAAGAATCTGAGTACAAAAGTCCTAACAGCTTCATTCCACTTCTTTCCTTCAGCACCCAGACGTCTTTAGATCTCTTGTGGCCATGAAGTATCAAATATCATGAAAAGGGGAGGGGGGACTTTATGTATTAACAACAGACTCTTTGTTCACATTGACTGTGCCAGAGCAATGTCTTAGAATGCAGAGAAATACTGTACACAGGGCAACATTTTGCAAGATACGTTTTCAGGAAATATGCTGGCCTCTTGACACATCTCTATGGCACATCACATAGCCTAGTTTGAGTAGCTGAGTCTTCTTGCTGACATCACATACACAGATGGCCAGACTTTTGTATTATTCTTCATGCATTTCTAAAGTAAAGTAAGCTCTGATTCTCTAGTTAGATAATTGAAGCACCGTTTTATTTTCAATTTTTTTTCTTTCAAATATACATACATAAGCTGATTTTATTATTTTAGAATTATGTCCGAGGACTACTAATTTCCATAACAATAAAACAAGCCCACAATACAAACGATTTTTTTTGTGTAAGTACTACATAATGTATGAATGCAAACAGATTGAAATTCATGATAAAATGTTTGATACAGTCTAGTTAGCTTTGAAATTTTGAGCCAGTAATTTTAGGATTATTTTCTAGGACTAATAAAAGTTTTCACAAAAGCACTACTTATACATTATACTAACAAATCAATATCAATGTTTCTATTCGTAAATCAATTTTACTGAAAAGAGAACTACACTGGCTTCTGGTCTAATCTAGTCTAGTTAGAAGTGAAAGCCTGAACAAGCAATTTTACTGCTTTGGAATTCATTATTATAATTTTCCATTGTTGAAACAAGGGAATAGAACTAGATTATTCCAATGGTCCATCTGGAGCTTAAAAACTCTTTCACCCTTTCATTCTGAAAATGAGTTAGAAGTTACCAACAAAAACTAGTACAATTCTACAATTTATGCAGCTAAATCATTTCATAGGCCTCAGAGAGTCAAAATGTCAGCATTAGAAGATTGGAATCTAGATCTTGAGTTGCAGTGTCAGGGTTAGCACTTCCACACACGGCCTGACCCACTGAGCTGAGGTGTCAGCGCAGCCATTCCTCACTAGGCACTCAGATCTGAACTGTCGGGTGCGAGGCCTCTGCATGAGTCACCCTGTGAACAACTGAAACTAGATGAAGTGCAAAGGAAAAGAAAAAAAAAAAGCAAGCTGCAAACCCTCTGAGAAAAATGCCTCTGTACCTCTTCAGTGGAGTCTCCTACTGCAGGGGGACCTTCAAGACAGTGGAGGAGTAAGATGTAGAGATCACCTTCCTCCCCACAAACACATCAAAAATACATCTACATGTGGAACAACTCCTACAGAATACCTACTGAACGCTGGCAGAAGACCTCAGACATCCCGAAAGGCAAGAAAATCCTCACATACCTGGCTGTGTAGCTGACAGGGTCTTGGTGCTCGGGCCTGGTGTCAGGCCTGAGCCCCCAAGGTGGGAGAGCCAAGTTCAGGACACTGGACCACCAGAGACCTCCCAGTCCCATGTAATACCAATTGGTACGAGCTCTCCCAGAGATCTCTGTCTCAATGCTAAGACCCAGCTCCACCCAACAGCCAGCAAGCTCCAGTGCTGGATGCCCCACACCAAACAACTAGCAAGACAGGAACACAACCCCACCCATTATCAGAGAGGCTGCCTAAAATCACAGTAAGTTCACAGATGCCCCAAAACACACCACTGGATGTGGCCCTGCCTACCAAAAAGACAAGATCCAGCCCCACCCACCAGAACACAGGCACCAGTCCCCTCCACAAGTCACTGAAACAACCTCACCCACTGGGGGCAAACACCAAAAACAACCGGGGCTACGAACCTGCAGTCTGCAAAAAGGAGACCCCAAACACAGTAAGTTAAGCAAAATGAGAAGACAGAGAAATATGCAGCAGATGAAGGAGCAAGGTAAAAACCCACCAGACCAAACAAATGAAGAGGAAATAGGCAGTCTACCTGAAAAAGAATTCAGAGTAATGATAGTAAAGATGATTCCAAATTTTGGAACTAGAATGGAGAAAATACAAGAAACATTTAACAAGGACCTAGAAGAACTAAAGAGCAAACAAACAATGATGAACAACACAATAAATGAAATTAAAAATACTCTAGAAGGAATCAATAGCACAATAACTGAGGCAGAAGAACGGATAAGTGACCTGGGAGATAAAATAGTGGAAATAACTACCGCAGAGCAGATAAAGATAAAAGAATGAGAAGAATTGAGGACGGTCTCAGAGACTTCTGGGACAACAGTAAATGTACCAATATTCAAATTTAAGGGTCTCAGAAGAAGAAGAGAAAAAGAAATGGACTGAGAAAATATTTGAAGAGATTATAGTTGAAAACTTCACTAACATGGGAAAGGGAATAGTCAATAAAGCCCAGGAAGCACAGAGACTCCCATACAGGAAAATCCAAGGAGAAACACGCCAAGACACATATTAATCAAACTATCAAAAATTAAATACAAAGAAAAAATATTAAAAGCAGCAAGGGAAAGGCAACAAACATATAAGGGAATCCCCAAAATGTTAACAGCTGATCTTTCAGCAGAAACTCTGCAAGCTAGAAAACTATAAGACACTAATGAAAGAAATTAAAGATGATACAAACAGATGGAGAGATATACCATGCTCTTGGATTGGAAGAATCAACATTGTGAAAATGACTATACTACCCAAAGCAATCTACAGATTCAATGCAATCCCTATCAAACTGCCAATGGCATTTTTCACAGAGCTAGAACAAAAAATTTCACAATTTGTATGGAAACACAAGAGACCCTGAATAGGGAAAGCAATCTTCAGAAAGAAAAATGGAGCTGGAAGAATAAGGCTCCCTAACTTCAGACTATACTACAAAGCTACAGTAATCAAGATAGTATGGTATTGGCACAAAAACAGAAATATAGATCAATGGAACAGGGTAGAAAGCCTGGAGATAAACCCATGCACATATGGTCACCTTATTTTTGATAAAGGAGGCAAAAATACACAATGGAGAAAAGACAGCCTCTTCAATAAGTGGTGCTGGGAAAAGTGAACAGCTACATTTAAAAGAATGAAATTAAAACACTCCCTAACACCATACACAAAAATAAACTCATAATGGATTAAAGACCTAAATGTAAGGCCAGACACTATAAAACTTTTAGAGGAAAACATAGGCAGAACACTCCATTACATAAATCACAACAAGATCCTTTTTGACCCACCTCCTAGAGAAATGGAAATAAAAACAAAAATAAAAAATGGGACCTAATGAAACTTAAATGCTTTTGCACAGCAAAGAAACCATAAACAAGACAAAAAAACAACCCTCAGAATGGGAGAAAATATTTGCAAATGAAGCAACTGACAAAGGATTAATCTCCAAAGTATACAAGAAGCTCATGTAGGTCAACATCAAAAAAAACAAACAACCCAATCCAAAAATGGGCAGAAGACCTAAATAGACATTTCTCCAAAGAAGATATACAGACTGCCAACAAATACATGAAAGGATGCTCAGCATCAGTAACCATTAGAGAAATGCAAATCAAAACTACAATGAGGTATCACCTCACATTGGTCAGAATGGCCATCATCAAAAATCTACAAATAATAAATGCTGGAAATGTGGGGATATATGTATATGTATAGCTGATTCACCTTGTTATAAAGCAGAAACTAACACACCACTGTAAAGCAATTATACTCCAATAAAGATGTTAAAAAAAAAATCTACAAACAATAAATGTTGGAGAGGGTGTGGAGAAAAGGGAACCCTCTTGCACTGTTGGTGGGAATGTAAATTGATACAGCCACTATGGAGAACAGTATGGAGGTTCCTTAAAAAACTAAAGATAGAACTACCATTGACCCAGCAATCCCACTACTGGGCACATACCCTGAGAAAATCATAATTCAAAAAGAAACATGGGGCTTCCCTGGTGGCGCCGTGGTTGAGAGTCCGCCTGCCGATGCAGGGGACACGGGTTCGTGCCCCAGTCTGGGAAGATCCCACATGCCGCGGAGCGGCTGGGCCCATGAGCCATAGCCGCTGAGCCTGCGCGTCCGGAGCCTGTGATCCAACGGGAGAAGGCCACAACAGTGAGAGGCCCGCATACCGCAAAAAAAAAAAAAAAAAAAAAAAAAAAAGAAACATGTACTTCAACGTTCATTGCATCAGCCAGGACATGGAAGCTACCTAAGTGTCCATCAACAGATGAATGGATAAAGAAGATGTAGCACATATATACAATGAAATATTACTCATCCATAAAAAGAAATGAAATTAAACTGTTTGTAGGGATGTGATGGACCTAGAATCTGTCATACAGAGTGAAGTAAGTCAGAAAGAGAAAAATAAATACCGTATGCTAACACATGTATATGGAATCTAAAAAAAAAATGGTTCTGATGAACCTAGGGGCAGGACAGGAATAAAGATGCAGATGTAGAGAATGGACTTGAGGACACAGGGAGGGAGCAGGGTAAGCTGGGATGAAGTGAGAGAGTAGCATTGACAATATATACGCTACCAGATATAAAATAGATAGCTAGTGGGAAGCAGCTTCATAGAACAGGGAGAACAGCTCGGTGCTTTGTGACCACCTAGAGGGGTGGGATAGAGAGGGTGGGAGAGAGACACAAGAGGAAGGGGATATGGGAATATATGTATATGTATAGCTGATTCACTTTGTTATACAGCAGAAACTAACACAACATCGTAAAGCAATTATCCTCCAAAAAAAAAAAAAGAAGATTGGAACTAAGTCCTAATGAATCTTCCCTGGTTACTATGAGACATCTCAGTTTTTCACCTAGGAATATTAAATGGCAAACTAACTATCCAACCTTTTAAGTGGAAAGGATGAGAAATAAGGAGTTTCCAGAGGCAATGTTTCCATCACAGTCACACTTCAGCTTCTTACAAAGCCAAATTGTTGTAAATTTAAAAGTGCAGTGTTGCTCTCTAAGCTTAGCTTCGTTTTCATTTTTTGCAAAGATTTATTTTTATTCTCATTGATGCTGATGGCTTTCGCCATTTTGTGACCACTATCAACATAATTTTTTGAATGAGTCTGTAGAACAAAAAGGTGTGTTCAGAGACTGACAAAAGAAAGCAAAGAACTGGCCATGGAAAGGAGGAGGCCTTCTGTTGGAAAGCCTCCAAATCTGAACCAATCTGTTTAAGATAGTCTGGAGACTAATAGCATTGATGGACTTTGGAATCACACAGATCTGGGTTTGAATTCCAGCTAAACCACTTTACTACCTTCATGCCGTTGGGAGAATTACCTTATAATTCTAAACCTCAATTTCTTCTTGGAATAATATTAGCAGCCATATCACAGTATCATATTAGTGGGAAAGTACATTGCAGGAGCCTAGCACTGAGCTTGATGCATAGGACATGCTCAAATATTTATTATTACCATCATCATCATCATCATCATTTCATCATCATCATCAAAGTCAGGATCCAATGGATCTTTCATTAAAAAGCCAAATATAAAATATCATGAAAGCTAATAATATATTTGTACACTTATCATAAAAATCACTACTTTTACTTTGTATTACTTTATGTTTTTGTGGCAGGAGCACTTAACATGGGATATAACCTCTTAACAAATTTTTAAATGTACAATACATTATTGTTAATTATGGGTACAATGGTGTACAACAAATCACTAGAGCTTATTTATCTTGCTTGGCTGACACTTTGTGTCCTTTAATCAATAACTCCCCATTGCCCTTTCCCCCCAAACCCTGGTAACCACAGTTCTACTCTTTAATTCTATGCATTTTTATTTAACATAGTCAAATTTTAGATACCTCATGTAAGTGAATCATGCAGTATCTGTCTTTCTCTGTCTGGCTTATTTCACTTGGCATAATGTCCTCAAGGTTCATCCATGTTTTTACATATGGCAAGATTTCCTTCTTTTTTAAGCTGAGTAGTATTCCATTTTATATATATACCACACATTCTTTATCCATTCATGTGGCAATGGACATTTAGGTTGGTTCCACATCCTGGCTATTTGGAATAGTGCTGCAATGTGTATGGGAGTGCTGGTATTTCTTTTGCATCCTCATTTCAATTCTTTTGGATAAACACCCAGAAGTGGGTTTGCTAGATCATAGAGCAAAAATATAGGCCACAAAACTGCCAGAATGATGCCTATAACCAACACAGGATTTTTATTCAGAATATATAAACAACTTCTATTGATCAATAAAAACAGTTACCAAACAAATAAGTGTTTGAAAAATGTCATTACAGAAGAATAAATGCAAATAAGTCTAAACCTATGTAAAGAAGCTTAATGCATGAATATCAGAGAAAATAACTTTGAATCCATAATAATATAAAATTTTATATTCAGCAATTTAATAACTAAAATTAAATTAAAATCTACCAATACTAAATGTATAAGGGTATGAAATAACTAGAAGTTTCATTCTACCACTAGTGGGAATGTAACTGATACCGTCACATGGTTTCTTTTTTTTTTTCTTGGCAATTCCAATAAAGATGAACATGCACGCACATTGGTGGTTATTCATTAGGGTTCTCAGGGAAGCTACCCACTTGAATTCAAAAGAAATATTTTGTAATGTAAGCAATTAACACATATAGTTTAATTTTATTATTTTTTAAATGAAATGATTCATTTTACTCAATTTTATCTTGACTATATATCATAAAAATATTCAAGAAAAAAACAAAACAAAAATTCAAATAAAAAATAAAAATCATTACTAATGACATGTTTGCCTGTGGATGTGAAATTATGCAAAGATATCAGGCTTAAATTCTACGTTCTAGGAAATAATAAGATAAATAATTACAAATATTTGGCACATATGCTACACCAATAAGTCAAGGTTCTGTTCTATAGGCAAGCAAGAAGGACTAGTGTGAATGAAGGTACTGTTAATAGAAGCATCTTCATGGGAGGAATCACCACTACCATTTTCTTTAGCAAAGGAAACCTTCTTGGAGGGATTAGACAAGACTTTCACTATGTACTTAAATTTTCTAATCACTAATATAATACATAATTATTTTTAAATATTTAGTATAGATCACATACAATCATTACCAAAAAAAGTCAACTATCCAGAGATTAATGCTCTTAATCTTTTATTCCACATAGTATGTATTTCCAGCTCTTATTTTTACAAATAGTCTTATTTTACAGAATTGGTATATACACTGTTCTTCAATGTGCTTAGTATCCTAACAGTTTAGCAAACCTAATATACCTGATTATTCAATAGTGGATGTATACAGCTAATATCTTATGAACAACATTCTGAAAAACATTTTTATAGATTAAATTATATGCCTAACTTTGATTACTTCTTTAGGAAATTTCTCCTAATTGGAATTGTTGGGATAAAGAGTTGATCATATTTAAGGCTATTGTTAATCTAGGACAGGATAATTCAGAAGTTCCTTTGAATTATTAAAATAACAATTTTGGGATGGAAGGTACCTTCTAGGTCTAGTTTCTTAGATTACTCCAGCTGATATTTCTGTTTTTTCCCCACTGAATGTCATATCAATTGTTACATGTATATTTATAAACATATAGAGTATTTTGTCTGTCCTGACATATAAGTATTCTATGTGTGTTTCTTATATCTCTGGTAGGTAAGTAATTATGCATCACCAAACACAGAGCTGTGCTGTGTGTAGTGTTCATACTGCATGCTGTAGTATTAGAGTAACTTACTGAACACTGATAGATGTTAGAGAACAACAACACAGGAAGAGAAGAGGGAATTAATAATAGGAAATTTCAAACACTTAATAGTAAAACAAAATAGAATAAAATTTCTCTACTGAATTTTTGGGCAGTGCAAAATGAGATGGAGGGAAAAGTTCCTGAATGATACTTTCCAATTCTAGCTTTCTACCAAGCAAGAAGTAATACTTCTCTTTTGGATGGGAGAGTGGCCTTAACTATACAGATATTTAAAGCCAGCAGAACAGGAAAAATAACCAAAGTGAGAATGTACAGATGTAAGAGAAAGTCTAGGATCTGGGCCTTGGAACTTCCAAATTTTACAGGGCAGATAAATAAGGAGAAGCAAGAAATGCATCAAAGGAAGAGGTGCCAAGGAAGAAAGACTCATGGAAGCTAGTAGAGAAGGATATTTTGAGAAAAACTGATAGTGTAACTATATCAAATGCTGCTGAGAAACATCAACAGATGAATGGATAAAGAAGATGTGATGTATATAAACAATGGAATACTACCCATCCTTAAAAAGGAATGAAATACTGCCATTTGCAGCAACATGGATGGACCTAGAGATTATCATACTAAGTGATGTAAGTCAGATAGAGAAAGACAAATACTGTATGATATCACTTATATGTGGAATCTAAAATATGATACAATGAACTTATTTACAAAACAGAAACAGACTCACAGACTTTGAAAACAAACTGATGGTTACCAAAGGGGAAAGGTAGGGAGAGATAAATTAGGAGTTTGGGATTAAGAGATACACAATACTATATATAAAATAGATAACCAACAAGGATCTACTGTATAGCACAGGGAAGTATATTTAATATCTTGTAATAACCTATAATGGAAAAGAATATGAAAAAGCACATATATATATGTGTGTATATATATATATATATCACTCTGCTGTGCACCAGACACTAACACATTTTAAATCTACCATACTTCAAAAAAAATGTAATGGGATTTGGAAAAGTGCAGGTCACTGATTAGAACCGTTTTGCAGTTGAGCTACAGGCAGAAGCCACACTGGAAAGAACTGAGGCTTGGATAGGTAGTGAGGAAATAGAGGCAGGACACAGTCATGCAGTTTCCATTCAATTTATTTACAAAAAGGAAAGGAAAAAATGAAACTCTAATGGAAGGGGAAGTAGGTGAAGGGGACTTTTGTTTTTGTAAGATATGTGTTGAAAGAGGTAATTTTTCTCCAGCAGTGTTTAGTGCAGGAGGGAGCAATGAATTATGAATTACAGGTGACAGCAATGAACAAAGTTCTAAAGCAGAAGGAGTTCAACTGTTGTTAGGATATACTCCAAAAAGCTCTGCTGTGTAGAAATAGGAGTAGGACAGGATTTTCAACTCTGGAAATTTGCTAATTCCTCCATAGCTTCTCCCTAAAGTCCTTCATGTAAGAATTAGGGAAGCTTCCTCAATGCTCATAGTTGAGGCGATGTCTACAACTTCCAGTCGTGAGAATGTGAACGTGTCTAAGGCTCAGCAGAAGTGTAGTGATAAAGATCAAAGTAGAAACAGTACTGCTAATAATGTGCATACCTTTTTTTTTTTTTTTTACTGTTCATGGAGAATCACAGAAGCATCTAGAATAAATGTGAAGCAATACTAAGCAGACTTAAAGGCTACAGGCAGAGCGTGAGCAAAACAACTGTCCATTATATCAAGATAATGTAAAGTACTGTGGACAGAGAGCACATGTGACACAAATTCACTTTGTTTCAGGAAGCATGACAACTATACCTACTCAAATAATCAAGCCAAAATCTTTCCAAGAACACAGTCTATGAAAGTATATTTACTTACATTTTGTGTAACCCAAACCAGGGCTTTAGTGGTTTCAAAATCCCAACAAATTCCCCTTTTATTGATGCCACTGAATGTTGTTTTTTTGTTTTAAGTCAGTTAAAAATTGAATGAGGTTACATGCGTGAAAGTGTGTAAACAAGTGCCTGGTACATAATAGGCATTTAATAACATGCTAATTAAATTTGAACCTTTACCCCAAGGGAAGTAAGCTGAGGAAATAAGGGAGTATGACACTTGAGTCTTTTAGAGAACTTTCTGGTTAGGACTCTAGAGAAAATATTTCATTTGTTTGAGTTTATCTATTAAGGAGACCAAATATTAAGTAAATATTTCGTAGAGTCATAATACTGGGGAGGGAAGCGTAGATAAGACTTTTCATAGATTTGTATGTGAACTAATTTTTCAGCTTATTACACTTAGCATGTGATAATGTTCTTGTTGAGGCTAAATGTTAAGTAGTATTCATTGTGCTGGATTTATAGACTTGGCTTTCTAGGAATAACACCTTAGTCTGTGTATTTTGACTTAGCTTATAGGAATATGAGTTGAAAAGAGAAGCACTAATCCCCATTAACTACCAATATCACTTTGAAAAATTGTTCAACCAAATTTGCTTTCATGAAAGTGAATGAGATGGCTTTCTTAGAAATCTGAAAATGTAATGTTAATAAGCAGTGTTAGAAAGCAGCCTTGGCTGTCACTAAAATTTTATGAATGAATGAATATAATGCAGATTCAAACTATGTATTATATATGTTTATATTAAATATGCATTACCAACTCTTATACAAAATCACAGCAAGAATATATTGAAAGATTTTAGGGTTTTACTGAAATATATCTCTCTTCTGCTTGTAGCTTATCTTCTGATGTACTTTCTGCAGAATGTATGCTTTGAGTTACTGCTTTTGTGTCAGATTATTTTGTTCCAAATAATGCACTTTCATTGCTGTGATATGTTTATGTCACTGACTGTGAATTACATGAATCTTTAATTACTAAAATATGACTATAATTAATTGTTTTGATGTATATTCATGTTTTAGAGGAGTGACAGATATGCTCATGTGTCATGAGCCATGAATTTACCTGCTAACTTGGATGCACAGTGAGAAGACTGGGAATTATATTTATTGGGAGAAACAGTAGGGCCAAGAAAGGCGAGTGGGAAAGATCTTGGGAAACCAGCCCTCCCATTTTTTTCTGACTCAGGAGTTTTACCAAAGGCAAGTGATAACATATCCATCACTCAGACTCTGCATTAGTGAAAGACATTATGTGTAGCTTAATAAAAGGACGCCTGAAAAACAAAGTGACAAGTCTTAACATCACAAAAGTTGTAAAATGTCGACAGAGTTATATAAGTCAGTTGTGTCCTGATATAAGATGCCACCATTCCTTACACATCTCTACTAACTCTCAGATTAGTAGCGGTACCTGGAGACAGATGGCATAACTGAGAAATCACCGTGTAAGTCTATTCCACAATCACAAAGGATATGAATCACTGAGGACATACCACTTGAGTTTCCTGTCTTGCAGCTGCCAACCTGCTGTGGTGAACCAATGACATTGTCTTTGAAGTTATCACTCCATCAGTATTCAGCTCAGCTAGAAGCTTTCCTGGTGTGCCCTATGCTCTCACTTAAGCTCACACTGAGAAGGGAGGCACCTGATTATAAATGAAAGGGCTGAAGGGCCTTTAGATGTGACAATTTGAAAAGAATGTTTGTGGAAGTGGTTATTTTAGAGAGTAGCCTCAAGGGCAAATTCCAACAAAGCCAACTCTAACACTTAAAATTAGAGGGAAAGATTATTTAAACAAAGTTAAGTGACCATGAATTTGGATCTCTAGAAAGAATTTAAAGCATTTTCCTGTAACTTTAGGGAAGTTTGATTATTTTTTTATAATTGTAAGGAAATACAGTGGGAAACATCATATATTCCATCTTCAATTTCCTCTCGTATGAAGCGGTACAATCTCTAAGTGTATCGCAAATTTAAAAAACCTCATACCTGAAAGCTCTGACCTAGTGTCTAGTGAATTAAAGTATTAGGGGGGAAAACTCTTCATTTTATGGCATTTTAATACTATAAAGACAATCAGCTCAAGAGGAAATCAAACATTTCTGTATTTCTCCAATATATTTCCCCAGAGATATTAGGTAAAAATGCCTTTCAATAAAAGTATAAAAGATATGGCTCAGGGCTTCCCTGGTGGTGCAGTGGTTGGGAGTCCGCCTGTCGATGCAGGGGACACGGGTTCGTGCCCCAGTCCGGGAAGATCCCACATGCCGCGGAGCTGCTGGGCCCGTGAGCTATGGCCACTGAGCCTGCACATCTGGAGCCTGTGCTCCGCAACGGGAGAGGCCACAACAGTGAGAGGCCTGCGTACCACAAAAAAAAAAAAAAAAAAAGATATGGCTCAATCTCACACCTAGAGCAGACCCACTGGTCCTTCAGTGGAAATTTCTGGTATTGAGAAAAAAACAAAACTTAGTGGTTCGCCCAGGGGTTATTCAGATGCAGAGCAGTATTCCTACTGACTTTTCTAACAAGAGCTTGTTGCTAAGTCACAGAGTGTTTAAATTACAACATACATTTTACTGTTAATTGTCAAACATTGTCATCATCAGATTTAGTAACCATCTCACCTCTGAATCACACAGAAAAAACAACTCCACTCACACAGTCTCAGTTCAGAATTTTCTGGGATATTTGGACAACTTAAGGAGCCATCAAATTCTCCCCTATCTGCTTCTCCAGCCCGACCTGGATTGTGTTCTTCGGCATCCTTGCTCCCCATACCTCAGCAACATTCACCTTCCTGCCACCAACCAAGCAAGCCTACTCTCCTTTTCATCAGAAGGTGCACCCCCTCTTGTTTCTGTCCGATTTTCTCCAGTTTGCTGGATAATTTCAATTCACCTTCTGTCATCCCTTCCCAACCTTCATGCTTCTCAACAGTTTTCATAGATTCCTCTAGGCAGGACTCATCATTTCTTTCTCTTTAACTCCCTTAAAATTTGAGCCTTTATTAGTATATTTATCACAACGGGTGCTCTTATTGCCAAGGTCAACTATCATGCTACTTTTTTCTCTTCTAGGGGTCACCTTTATTTCAATGATGATACCTGGGTGTATCATCCATGTGGTGATGAGGGATGGTCAGTCACATGCGATCTGAAAAGACGCCAAACCCCCAGATTTCAAGGAAGTATTCTCTGAATGGTCTCCTTGAAGCCTCTATCATGGGGTTTGAGGTAAGAGGGAAGTGTGTACATCCTTCTCTGATGGAGCCGGGAGTAGAAATCCCGTAGCACTCCAACACACCCCTGCTAAGACATTATCTCTCTCTCTAAGCTTCTTCAACCTCAGTTCTTTCATACGTTCATTCTGGATATCATTACAAAAGTGGCAATTTGTTTACTTCTTCTATGAGCCTGAAATAAGGAGTGTGGTACTTGGTTTTGAAGTGTGCAGATAGTTGCTAAATTTTGTTTTGTTTTTGACCTTTGGGGGATTCCGCTAAAATGGAGAGAGAAAGTTATTTAGAGAGGCAAGGTGAGCCCAGGCAAAACAGTTCTGGAGAAAACACCCTAAGTTTCTCATATACCTACAGTGGAATTTGAGGGCATTTAAAAAGTGCTCTGTGTCCCAAATGGGCAGAAAGTTTGAACGAGTGGATCTGCATAGTATCTCCCTTCCATGGAGATGCACACCAGAAGGAGATGGACTGGACAGTTCCTAGGAGTGATTAGAATAAGAAATGCTCAGATGTCAGTGGACCACCCACAGTAATGCAAGGTAGGTCAGGTACAAACACATACTTGGGGGACAATTCAGAGCCAAGACTCATCTGTATAGCGACGTTGTGTGGATTAGAAAAAATCCACAGCAGGACACAACCTGGAAGCAGAGTTCATGCTATACTGCAGCCCAAATTTGTCCCCTTTGCTGAGCAGTATTATGTGATTATATGATTTTTCTTTTGAATTTCCTGCTTTGAAATGTGTGTCTTTCAGCATACTGAGAAAACTATAATGAATT